>NC_039363.1:30520841-30546984 GCF_003573695.1 Papaver somniferum | reverse complement strand
GGGGGGGGGGGGAGTATCATCAACGCAATAAGAAGAAGTTAGTCCACATACCTGAATAAAGTTCTGCAGAGCCAACTGATAAGCAGAGACTTTGTTTGTTGAGAATAAGTTTCCAAGGATCACCTTTTGCACTGAAGCCGCCTGAATCTGGGAAGCAAGATAACAGTAGGCGCGAGTGTCTGCCACGGTGTAAATTCCAAAGACACCATCTTTGATAGGAAAGGTAGTTAATCTCTGCTGTAATGGTCCAAAACCAGAGCCATCACCAGTGATAAGGAGCCTCAAGTACTTGAGCAAATGATCGTCAAAAATCTCAGTAGCTTGCTGAAGGGCAGTAGGATTGGTAGTGCACAATGCAAAATATAATCTAGAAACATCGGTGCAGTTGCGGAGTAATAACATCTCGCTTTGAGGATCCTTGAGTTTTTTGATAGCAGTCATAAGTTGAACAGTCTTGTTCACTCTACTCAGCATCATATCACTAATAAAGTTCAACACCAAACTCACATGACCACCCAAGAGTTTAACACCATTAGACGGTCTACCAATATCAGGCGGGAAAACACCATCATCAATACTTCTGGGATCAATAGAAGGCCAGAAGACTTCCATTTTCTTTACATTGAGATGTAAACCTCTACCTGGACCTTCAGTTTCTATAATACGCAAGGCCTTAGACACCTCAATATTTTCACCAATGATTGTACTATCATCAAGGTACCAGGCGTGCAAATCGAGTTTACAGCTGGAAGCAGTAGTCTTGAATAGAGGGTGAAGAGCCAAAGAAAATAACAAGGGACCGAGAGGGTCACCCTGTTGGACTCCGAGGGCAAAAGAAAAAATATATTGGTCGTAGTAGAGTTTAGCAGGTCACATATAACAAAATTCTACCCATCGAGAAATTCCTGGACAATGAAGACGAACCTCCTTGATGAGCTGAGATCTGCTCACCATGTTGAAAGCATTAGAGAAGTCAATAAGCAGCATTGACATCCTGTTCGAGTGACCTTTCAACTCAAGGAGACCATTTACAGCATGTAAAATACTTTCCCCTCCAGTGAAAACACCAACCCCGAATCGGTAATCTCCTAAATAAGAAGTCGTATCCATCCCAACAGAAAAAGCAGCCACTTTAGAAACCAATATATGCCAAACCGTGCCAACTGCAATAGGACTGAGGACACATCCAGGCTTGAGTAACGGTGTTAAGGGAGCACTATCTATGAACTCTCCTAGCTCCGCAGGGCATTTCCCAGCCAACCAAATATTGACAACGCATGTAATCGAAATGAGTAAGTCATCTGCTACAGCAGCCGCAGCCCCACTCATCACATCAACTAAATGCTGCGCCCGTAAACCATCTCGTCCGCAAGATGTTCCTTTAGGAAAACTATTAATAGCTCCCAAGACTTCCCGACAATCCACAATAATTGGGTCCGCAATAATATCATCGCAAGGAACAGCTGGAGGAGGCGCTGCAGGGTGCTTATCTTGCAATTCCAAAAAAGTTTGTTCATTGCAAGGAGCCACTCCACTTGAAGAAAACACTCGAATCGATGCGGCAAAATGGCCACAACTTATTTTCCTACGACAAGCTGTCAAGTTAGCCAGACCTTGCTTCTTCTCATCTGTTTGCCTAGACCCATAACGGACAGGAAGCTGTAACATTTTGTCCACCAAAACACAACAGCCGTTGGGCTCCTTCCAAACTGATAAAGCCTGGTTTATAGCTGCTACTTGAAGGCGTTTCCGCTTACCTGATTTCGCCTCGGCTGAGCTTTTCGGCCTGTAGAGTGGTAAAGTGAAAATAGGTAACAGTATTAACTGCAACCAAGTATTCAAATTAGATGGATTAACGATGACTTTGTCGAGACAGGATTTCAACGATCTCGAAAAAGATAACCGACACTGGTGAGGGATACACGTTACCGTCATGAACTGTCGTTGGAGAACAGAATTGAGTAACTCTGTGGAAAGGGAGAAGGAAGGCTCTGCTATAACATCTCCATCATTTCCCTTATATGCAACACCAACCGTAACAATTGAAGTACTCGGACAGACAACACTAACCTCAGCTGAAAAAGCTAAACCGTGAAGAAAAAAAATTCGCACCTTCCCCATTGAAAGGTCCTGCAAAAACATCTCCATGAATCACCCCTTCCTTTCCTTTGCAAGGCATCTTCCAGGCATGTAGATGCATACATCTACAGCACAACCACATCCATAAGCAGACAAGAATCTTCTCCCAGACGCGGCGTATATGCTGAAGTTTGGCAATTAAGTCTCTGCAAAATTCCTTGCTAGCATTAGAAGAAAAATTCCTATCATGAAGATGCCGTATGATAGACCCTTTGGCATATCCCCTGCCATTACCCCGTTTGGACATCCATGGAAACCCTTGAATGGGCAATGGCAAAAGCCATTATCATTACCAGTAGCTTCTTTTTTGGAAGGTGAGGTGTTGATGTCAACCGGCTGCAGGAAGAAGACCTAGTTGATCTTGCCATGAAGATTGCAGAAGAACCCAAAAAATGAAAATAGAAAAGCAAACTCTAAAAAAGAAAAGAAAGGAAAAACGACAGAGAAGTCCGTGAAATCGTGAAAACAAATATAGAAAAATGGTCGATCGTGGAAAAGAAAGCAAAAGGGTTACAAAAACGAAATCAAAACGCAGAGAAGCCATGTTGAATCCGTAGAAAAAAACTGGCTTTCAGTCGCCAGAGAATTCGCCGGGGAGAAACATGGCCTTGCACAACCAAAACTGGCTTTAAGTTTGTTTTTTTTTTGTTTTATTTTACGTTTTTGGGTATTTGTCTTTTCATTAAAGATTTTTGGAATTTGGAGTGAAAGAAAAAGTAGTTGCCAAAGCTGTTGGTGATTACTTAAAGATTTAGAGTCAAAGGAAAAAGCGAAAAGAACGAAGAAATTAAAAAAAAAAAAAAAGAGAAAATTTTATTAGATTTTGTTTTTATCTTTTAGATTATTTTTAGTTTTTAGAAATTGTATTAGGATATTCTCTATTATTGTAATTTTCTTTTTATTTTGCACTTTCCTTTTCGGACTTTGGACTTGGACATTCTTTTATTTTTTAAACCCTACGGAAGGGTAGTATATTAAATATTAAATCGTTTATAGAGAAGGACAACAATTACGATATTGCCTCGTCCCCTCGGGTTCGTACATGACATAAGAGTCGTGGCCCGAGTCGATTACAATGGTTCTTCGTCCGTCTGGTATGGGAGGTAAGTTTATCGAAACACCCGCGAATCCCCTGTCAGTGGGTTTACTGTCTTCCTTCGTATGCATATATGTTGAGGAACTGAACAAGGATTTAATTTTCTAGTAAAGGACAAGGACTGTCCATACAAGATAAGGGTTCGGATTTCATCACCTTTTTCTTCTTTCCCGCTTTAGGAAAACGATACCTAACGCGAACCCAAGCCTAAAATACTGACTAGAATGAGACCGATATGGTAACGATCTTATAGGAAAGTCGTTCAAAAGGATCATATTGGGTATCTTGTTAGCCTAGCTCAAAGTTCATGAACATTACTGGAAGTCGATTAGAGCCGCCTTGTAACCCAGGGAAGCGTTGCCAAATAGGCGGGGGTATCAAAGATCCTCTAAGCTTCTCCCGTTTCTCTTCGACTTACTTTATTCGGATCGTCCTACGAGGTTTGCTAAAATTGTACCTGGTTGCCTCTTGGAGGAATAGAAGATGGTCTAGAAACAATCTAAGTGGAGCCATCATGCTTTTTGTTTGCTAGAAATAAGTAGGTTTGTTGTGGTGAAGTCAGACTTGTGTGTGTTTGCATAGAACTTCCCTTCCTTTTAGGATTTTTTTAATTTGTTTATTTTATTTTTCTAGTGTATGCCCGAGGTTATTAGAGAACCGGCTTGGAAAAGAGACAATTTAGGTCGATTGATTAGTGAAAAACCTAGTAGTTCTTCTTGTGGAAGCGGGGAGCTCGAAGACTCTTCTTTTGAGAGCCCCATTTTTGGAAACTTCAGTTTTGAGAATCTGTCTCTTCGTGAGGAAAGTACCCCTAGTACTTCAGCGGTGCCAGCAATGGCTACTTTGAAAGATTACATGTACCCAACTAGGGCCAATCGAGCATCGTGCATTAAATTTCCATCCTCTATGGATAATTATGAGTTGAAACCTGGTATCCTTCATATGGTCCCTATATGCTTAGGAAAAGACGATGAAAGCCTTACTTTTATGTTAGGGACTTTGAAGAAGTTTGTGGAACAATTAAGATTAAAGACCTTAGTGATGAAGTCTTGAAACTTAGGATGTTCCCCTTTTCCTTTAGATATAAAGTCAAGTCCTGGATACATAACCTACCATCTGAGTCTATAAAAACATGGGACGAACTTACTGCTGCATTCTATTTAAAGTTTTACCCTAAGCATAAAACTGCATCTGTTAGGCAGAAAATTAGTTCCAGTGTGCAACAAGAAGGAGAATCTCTTTATAGGTTTTTAGAGAGATTTAATTATCTCTTGTCGCAATGTCCTCACCATGGGTTCGAGAAAAGGAGCTAGTTGAAATTATTTATGACGGTTTAGACTATTCGACCAAAGCCATGGTCGAGTCTATGTGCGCTGGTATGTTCACGAGTAAAAACGTTGATGAAGCATTTTCCTTCGTAGAAGATGTAGCTGAAAAATCCCAACAGTGGGAGTCTTGTGTTGAACCCCCTAAAACACTCTTGGTCAATAGAAGTAGCACTAATGTGGTAGATACAGGCTTTGGATCAGATGCTAAGTTTGTTGCTTTGTCTAGAAAGTTAGAAGCTTTGAAATTGAATCAGTCTAAACGTATGTCTTTTGTTGAACCTGATGCTAGGAATAGAGCCTCTCAAGTCTCTAGTTGTGGAATAGAGCCGAATAACTCATTTTGGGAAGGTCAGGTTAGTGAAGAGCAAGCCCATGCTATCTATAACAACTCTAGGTTTGACAACCGTCAGAAGTTCGACCCATACTCTGAGACCTCCACCCTGGTTGGAGAAACCATCATAATTGCTCTTGGTATAAAGGCCAGAAACAAGATCAACCTAGTAATTCTCATCCTCCCCCAGGTTTTGGTTATAATAAGAATTCTTCAGGTCAAGCTAGTTCCAAAACCCTTCTGAGAATAGAATGACTAGATTAGAGGAATATCTTAGTATAATAAAAAAGAGCCAAGATATTTTAGCACAGAGCCAGGAAATGTTAGTAAGGAGCCAGGTTAGTTTTCAACAGGAAACCAAGCAGAATTTTCAAACTAATGCCAGACTCTTGCTAAGTTAGAACTTCAAGTGGGTCAAATATCTAAGACTCTAAGTGCGAGAGATAACGGAAGGTTCCCTAGTCATACTGATCCTAATCCCAAAAGAGAGAAATCGTACAATCATGTGGATTATATTACAACCCTTAGGAGTGGAAAGAAAGTTGACAATAAGGTCACCATGCCTGAAAGTGAACATGTTGTAGTTCACCCTTCTGAGCTAGAAAATGAGGAGACTGATAGAGTCTCTAAAGAGATTAATGAGGGTTATAATGAGTCCGGCTTTGTTCCTAATGAGTCCGGCTTTGTTCCTAATGAGTCCGGCTTTGTTCCTAGAGCCCCATTCCCACAACTGCTAGTTCCAACTAAGAGGGAGTCCAACTTTAATGATATATTGGAGGTTTTTAAGCAGGTAACTATCAACCTTCCATTATTAGATGCAATTAAGCAGATTCCCGCTTATGCCAAGTTCCTTAAGGATATGTGTTAGAATACCACTACTCCTAAGTATAAAGACCCAGGGTCTCCTACTATTTCTTGCACAATAGGTAAATACCGTGTTGAGAAAGTGTTGCTTGACTTAGGAGCCAGTGTGAACTTACTCCCATACCATGTGTACCTTAAGCTAGGACTCAGTGAGATGAAACCTACCAAGATGTGATAGGTGTCTAAAACACCTTTAATATTTATCTATTGTTTATGCTTTCTTTGCTTGGTTTTCATTGTAAAATATGTATCTTATGTTTGTTTTTGAGTATTTAGGTACTTTGGAGTCTTTTGGAACAAAATAGGAAAAAACGTCGCTTAAAAGGGCAAAAGTGTTGGAGGCGGATTATTTCTCATTATTTGCTTTTGTTTCTTCATCTTTGTCTGAAAAGCATGTCGGCTTTAGTGATGCAAATATATATGTCTGAAAAGCACGACAACTTTAGTGATGAAGAGAAATTGAAGAGCAAAAATGGATTTGAGAAGTAAGAGACGTTGTTGGTGGACGAAGACGTCCATTTAGAGCACGAAAGGTGAACGCGTCATTTCAATATGCAAGCACTGCTGGGAGCAAAGTGGAGGATAAAGGATTGTCACAGTTGGTGGCTTGAATCTGATTGTTAGGTGCCTACACTCTGGGGTTCTCAGAGCTGGGGTGGTTAAATCCAACCTCAATTCCTACAGAAGACCTAAACTTCAGAGAAAAATCATCATTGACTATTCTTTCTTTCACACTACCTGAAATCAAGAAAAATGGCGGCACAGAGTTTACAGATCCAGTGATGATTCAGGGTCGAAATCTCAGGACGATGATGTCCTGGTTCTGCGAATTGAGGAATGAACCAGAAGCTGTTAGTATTGATTGTGTCATTGTTAAATGGAGAAAACAAGAAGGAGATTGAAGAACTGGTGATGAAATACAAGAAATTGATGGTGGAAATTGAGTTGGTTTGATCTCTGATTCAACTAATTTTTGGTTTAATATCACTTGTGGATGTTGTTAACTCTTAAACCTAGGTTTACTATGGCTCAATTGAAGTTTTAAGGTTTGGTGGATTAGAGTTGCTGCTGATGAAGAAGAGATGAAACTGTACATGGGTTTAGTTCGAATTCCAGTATGCAGGTCAAGAGCTGTTGTTGGTGATGGTAGTTGGTTCAGGTGGTTGGAATTTGCAGGACTTGCAGCAACCTTGTTGCAGCTGTTGCAGTGGTGGTTCTGGTTGTGTGAGATGGAGATGGAAGAAGGGTTCAGTGAAGAACATATGCAGGATCTGAAATGGGTTTGGACTCAAAGATGAGAAGCTGATTGAACTGAATGAATGAATGCTATTTAGATGAATGTTAGGTACAGGAGATGGTAATTTCAGGTGGAGTTTCTGATGGTTATGCTTCAGGAATTGAGAGTTGACAGGTGGATTTGGTGTTGCGTATATTGCAACTACAGGTGCTAGGGTTATAGCTCAGTTTGCAGTAAATGAATCTAGATTTGACAATGGTGTTGCAGCTAAGGAAGTGCAGGTTGGGTACTGGACAATAAGGTGCCATTGATATTCAAAAGTTCAGGATTACAGAAGAAGCTGGTGAATTGCATATGAACTGGGATTGGTGGTGACAATGGAAATAATCCACAGGTGATGGTGATGGAAATTGAAGGATAAGTTGAACCGAAGTACTAATGTAGATGAATGTTAGGTTTACAGGTGATATTACAGCTGCAATTGGTTGCAGTATACATGGACCTGAGGCGAGGACAATGGTGACTACTGGCGATGCTGGTAGGTCAGTGAAAAAGGTGATTCTGTAGATGGTTGACGCGAGCTAATTTGCTGTGTATGAAGAGTACTGGCGCTGGCTAGTGGATGTTTTTGTCAACAGCAGGAAAAGATGAATTTGGGGTCAGTTGAGGATGAGAAGAGTTGGGAATGACTTTCCAGGAAATAGTTGCAATTACAGGGACTTATGGACTTGAATGGAAGCTGCAGATGGAGTTGTGTGAAGGCATGAACTGATGTTGCAGTTAGTTTGTATGAACTGCAGGTGATGATATGAAATTGAAGGTGGAGTTATTGAATTGCAGGTGGCTTAATTTGTTGCTGCCATGGTCATAATGGCTAGGCTGGTTCGATGAAGTTGCAAACTGTTGGTGCTATAATGTATGCGAAGTTGCAGTTCTGATGGCTTGAGCTCATTACAGGGAAGTGTGTTGGTGTTTCTGATGGATTTTGGGGTTTCTGCTGATGTTGTTAACAAGTTGGAGATGGGGGAGAAATTGGTTGTTACTATTGAGATGAGCTGAAGTGCAGGGAGTGATGGAGCTGTGATTTGTAACAGATGCAGTTGTACTGGTGCCATGTTGTACAGTGAAGTCATGGGAGATGTGCATTGAGATGGTGGTTTCTGGTGGTGGTCTGTGGTGAACTGTTGTTGCAGTTAGTTTGCTGCTCGAATGAATTGCAGCTGATATGAAGGCACTGGTGAATTCAAAAGGAACTGGGATTACAAATGGAGTTGCAGCCACAGATGCTTGTGCTAATCTGAGGTTGCAGTTGCAGCTGTTGTAGATGGGAAGGCAAGTGGAGCAGCAGATAGTAATGTGCAATGATGGTGCAACATAGGCTTGGCCTATGCAAAATGGCAGAGACTATGGCCTGGAAACTCACCCCATTCAGACAAGTTAACAGCTGACCTGGCGCTGACTCAAAGATTTTCTACATGGGTTCTTCTCAAACTTGGGCTTGGTGGACTCTTATCTATTGGACCTTTTAAGACTAGACCTAATTTTGGAACAAGAGGAGCTACAAAAGGAAAAGTCTTCTACAACTTTAGGATCACGTATTCTACTTGGAGTTTTTTGGAGATAGCCGCAGCTACGGTTTGCTTTCGTATTTATTTTCATCTTCTTTATTTCAATTATTATTGATGATGAACTCCAAAAACTATGAGTAACTAAAACTATTTTTGATTAAGGGTGATTTCAAAGCCCGAAATATGAACTCATGATTGATATGCAATAGCTCGTTTTCTCGCAAGTTTAGTTATTGTTTGATTTCTACCATGCTAATAGTGCTTATGGATTGTTCCTTAATTGTTTAAGTACGAAATTAAATAGTTATGTCACAATCTTATTGCTAGCTTAGATTTTCTTCGACCCGTAATTGTCTTGAGAATTAATCACAAGTAGCAATATGTGGGTATTGATGATGGGACTTTGTTAAATACCCATATGTAGAAATTGACACTAGTTGGTGATTCATGCTTTTGAGTTCATCACTAGGAGGAACCTTATCTCACAAAGCATTTGTTTAAGTCACACCTAGAGAGCGTACTTCTAGGAAACTTGGCAAGTAGAATCCGTTAGTTGAGCGCTTCCATATCCGGTGAGCTTAAGAGATAATAACGGGATAGTTGAGCATACTAATTATCCTAGGGTTGTTAGTAACGAGATAACGCAAAGAACGTAGCTTTATGTCAATTTGATTTATATTCCGTGGCCGAGAATAAACCTTTAATCAATTCCACCTCATATTTGAATACAACTTTACAATTTCTAGAATTTCTATAACAAAATCATCTTGCTAAGAGTAATTTCATATCAACTTTTACTTCATACCTCCCTTGGGACGAATCTTCTTTCATTATATTACTTGCTAGTGTAAAGAAAAGTAGAAAAATATTATATGCGAGTTGACACCTCGTCAAAATTGGTGCTGCCGGGGAGGCAGTGGCAGGTTTAGTTGTTATTTTTATTCTTAGTTGTTACTTTTGCTTTTATTTTCAATTTCCGTTACTCATTCAATCCTTGAGAATCTTATTTCAGGTACTATTTCTTTGGTGAATGCTTTGAGAAGGAAAACCAAGTCCTATTGGTATACGTCTTCGTTCGAGCACTTTACTAAAAGACTTCATTCGAGCAGTGAATACTCCACTTCCTCCTAGTTCTTCGTCTAGTTATTTCTCGGAATCAGACAAAGAGGAAGACAACACAATGGGAGGTCGGCCACCTGCTCCGAGAACACTCAAGGATCTCACTTCTTTAAGCCTTGACCAGCAGCCTCTGTGTATTCAGCTGGATGGAACCATTCAATTGAAGCCGCAGTTGATTCCTTGTTGCCCAAATTTAGTGGGTTAGCGGGAGAAGATCCTAATCGCCATTTGCAACAATTTCATCATGTTGTGACTAGTTTGAAGTAAGTAACTGCAGATGCTGATATGGCGATGATGACATCCTTTCCTTTTTCACTTATAGACTCTACAGGAGATTGGTTGTACTACTTACTTCTTGGGAGTATAACCACATGGAATGGGATGAAGAATTTATTCCTTGAGAAGTATTTTCCGGCATCAAAAGCAGCAGTGATTCGAAAGGAGATTTGTGGTATTAGGCAATCATCCGGAGAGACTCTCTATGAGTATTGGGAGCGCTACAAGAAGCTTTTAGCTAGCTGTCCACACCACCAAATCAGCGATCAACTTGTGATTCAATATTTCTATGAGGGCTTGCTTTCTATAAATTTGATCGATGGCACAGGTGGTGGTGCACTCACCAACAAGACCATTTCTGAAGCTACACGCCTGTTAGAGAACATGGCTGCCAATACTCAACAATTCTACACTCGAGATGAACCAATGGTAAGGAAAGTGAATCAAGTTGTTCATTCTTCACATTTGGAATATAGAATGGGTAACATGGAGAAGATGATGCATCAAATAGAAGCGGCTGTAATACCATCAATCACCGAAGAAGTTGAGCAAGCTAGTGCAATGTACCAAAATCAGCAACGGTGAAGATATGACCTTTACTCTAGCACATACAATCCAGGTTGGCGTGATCATCCCAATTTCAGCTATGCCAACAAGCAAGCTGCAGCGAATCCTACTTCCAATCAACAAGGTGAGTACCAATTCTTGCAAAGGCCACAACAAGAAGTTCAAGGCATGAGTATAGATGACAAGTTGAATCTCATTCTCAACAAAATGGTGCAAGATAAGCAAAAGACGGAGATGGCTATGAAGGACATGCAAACACAAATGGGTCAACTAGATACTACCGTGAGAAACTTGGAAGCAAAAGCAGCTGGAAAACTTCCCTCGCAATCATTGAATCCTAGGGAGACTGTTAATGCTATTGAGTTGCGAAGTGGAAAGCAAGTAGGGAAACCGGCAACATCACCGGAGTCCCATGAACGTGATTTAGAGAAAAAAGTGGACGAAGCAGTCCCTAAAAATGATTTGGTAATAAATTTTAACTCTAAACCTCTTATTTCTACTTATGTTACTCCTCCGCCTTTTCCTAACAGGTTTGCAAAGTCGAACAAGGAGACGTTGAACAAAGAGATTTTGGAAATCTTCAAGAAGATCAAAGTGAACATTCCATTAATTGAGGCGATAAGGCAGGTTCCTCGTTATGCAAAGTTCTTGAAGGAATTGTGCACCAACAAGCACAAATTGACCGGGAATGAGGTAATGAGTGTGGAGGAGAGTGCTTCGTCATATCTTCAAAAGAAACTCCCACCTAAATTGAAAGACCCCAGCCGTTTTACTATACTTGCACAATTGGTAAAACAAGGTTTACAAAAGCTTTGCTAGATTTAGGAGCATCTATTAGTGTTATGCCTGCCTCAATTTATGAATCTTTAAATCTTGGTCCTCTCAAAAGTACTAGCATAGTTATTCAACTTGCCGATAGATCTAATATCTACCCGAAAGGGGTTGTTGAAAATGTGTTGGTGCAGGTCAATGAGCTTATATTTCCTGTCGACTTCTATGTTCTTGATATGAGTGATGAAAACTCATCCTCGTCTACACCTTTGTTGTTGGGCAAACCATTTATGAGAACCGCTAGAACAAAGATAGATGTATTTGAAGTTACCTTGACAATGGAATTTGATGGAGAGGTCGTACGCTTCAACATCTCTGAGGTGATGAGATATCCAAGCGATGTACACTCATGTTTTGTTGTGGAGGAAACTGACGGTGGCTAAGAATGCAAAGGAGCTGAAAGTCGGGCTGGCGACTTTAAACCAAGCGCTAAGTGGGAGGCAATCCACCGGTTTTATATCTTTATCTTTATCTTTTTATTTTTAAGCATTTTATCTTTGTTTTTGCATATCATTTGCGGAATTTCCCACTTTGAACTTTACTTTGAATGACTAAATTTTACATTGAGGACAATGTAAAGTTTAATTGTGGGGGAGCATTTATATGTTTTTAGAGTTTGATGCCTTTAGTTAGAAACAAAAAAAGAAAAAAAAATTGTTGCTTTATAAACTCCGAAATCTAGAAACTTGTGCCTTTAGGATGACACTACCAATATAAGTGCATGGAACCATCTTGGTTACAAGAGTTGAGGAACCCATTAACTAAAAGGACGAACAGAGCTCATGTGTTAGAAATAATATGATAGTTGTTACCATATCTCGGAATGTCACCATATCACCTTCTATTTTTATTTTTGCAACCTTTATGTTTCTTTAAGTGATTTGGTGGGTCACTAACATCGAATTGTTATTACTGCTAGGATGAAATAGAGTGCTTGAGTTACTAAAAAAAAAAAGACCAGACCAATTAGACCAACCGGTGTATATACAAAATAAAAAAAAAAATGACACCTAGATAGGAATATGTGTGTGTTCTCCCTGTCTCCGTCGCCTAAGCATGCATGGAACGCAGGATCCACGGGAATTACCATGTAATCTGCTGACAAGAAGCATGCGCTTAGATCCAAAAGATCTATTAATGTTGTCAATTCGAAAAACAAAAAAAAGAAGTGAAGTGAAAAAAAATACTTATTATCATTGTTCAATTAATAAATCGACCGCTGGTTCCCTTGTATTTTCCAGTCGACTTGATCTAGAATTAGGATTATCGACCACTGGTTCCCTTGTATATGCCAGCTGAGTTGATATTAGAATTCAGACCAGTATCTCAATCCAATAGGATTTTTAGGTTCATCTTGGCAGTGACCTTCAGACAGATATAAGAAACACCGTTCACTTTAGTTAACATTCACAAACATCTACATTTATATCCATCTTCTTAATCTATTCATGTGTAATTGTGGTTAGTTAGATTCCGAGTATTGTGGTTTGTTCAACTTTTTGAGTAGAGCTTTGTTTACTTATATATGAATTAGATTTGCATCAAGATACCTCCTCCTGTAGCCATTTTGGATTCGTTCATAGACTCTTCACAATTAGCTGAAATTTGGAGTAAAAGGTTTTGTAGGGACACCTCTTGTAAACCTTCACGAGACTAAATTCGTCCACTAGGGACACCTAGGGGTTCAAAGGCTTTCTATACGTGCTAAGTTTCACCGTAGCCTCGACGACACAGAGTTGTATGTATGTTTTAGAATTATTTTGTTTGATTTGCTCGAGGACTAGCAAAGTCTAAGTGTGGGGGAATTTGATAGGTGTCTAAAACACCTTTGATATTTATCTATTGTTTATGATTTCTTTGCTTGGTTTTCTTGTAAAATATGTATCTTATGTTTGTTTTTCAGTATTTAGGTACTTTGGAGTCATTTGGAACAAAAGAGGAAGAAACGTCGCTTAAAAGGGCAAAAGTATTGGAGGCGGATTATTTCTCATTATTTGATTTTGTTTCTTCATCTCTGTCTGAAAATCATGTCGGCTTTAGTGATGCAAATATATATGTCTGAAAAGCACGGCAACTTTAGTGATGAAGAGAAATTGAAGAGAAAAAGTGGATTTGAGAAGTAAGAGACGTTATTGGTGGATGAAGGCGTACATTTGGAGCACGAAAGGAAAAAGCGTCATTGCAATATGCAAGCACTGCTGGGAGCAAAGTGGAGGATAAAGGATTGTCACTGTTGGTGGCTTGAATCTGATTGTTGGGTGCCTACACTCTGGGGTTCTCAGAGATGGGGTGGTTAAATCCAACCTCAATTCCTACAGAAGACCTAAACTTCATAGAAAAATCATCATTGGCTATTCTTTCTTTCACACTACCTAAAATCAAGAGAAATGGCGTCACAAAGTTTACAGATCCAGTGATGATTCAGAGTCGAAATCTCAGGAAAATGATGTGTTGGTTCTGCGAATTGAGGAATGAACCAGAAGCTGTTAGTATTGATTGTGTCATTGTTAAATGGAGAAAACAAGAAGGAGATTGAAGAACTGGTGATGAAATACAAGAAATTGATGGTGGAAATTGAGTTGGGTTGATCTCTGATTCAACTAATTTTTGGTTTAATATCACTTGTGGATGTTGTTAACTCTTAAACCTAAATTTACTATGGCTCAATTGAAGTTTTAAGGTTTGGTGGATTAGAGTTGTTGCTGATAAAGAAGAGATGAAACTGGACATGGGTTTAGTTCGAATTCCAGTATGCAGGTCAAGAGTTGTTGTTGGTGATGGTAGTTGGTTCTGGTGGTTGGAATTTGCAGGACTTGAAGCAACCTTGTTGCAGTGGTGGTTCTGGTTGTGTGAGATGGAGATGGAAGAAGGGTTCAGTGAAGAACAGATGCAGGATCTGAAATGGGATTGGACTGAAAGATGAGAAGTTGATTGAACTGAATGAATGAATGCTATTTAGATGAATGTTAGGTCCAGGAGATGGTAATTTCAGGTGGATTTTCTGATGGTTATGCTTCAGTAATTGGGAGTTAGCAGGTGGATTTGGTTGCGTATATTGTAGCTACAAGTGCTAGGGTTATAGCTCAGTTTGCAGTAACTGAAGCTAGATTTGACAACGGTGTTGCAGCTAAGGTAGTACAGGTTGGGTACTGGACAATAAGGTGCCATTGATATTCAAAAGTTCAGGATTACAGAAGAAGCTGGTGAACTGCGTATGAACTGGGATTGGTGGTGACAATGGAAATAAGCCACAGGTGATGGTGATGGCAATTGAAGGATAAGCTGAACCGATGTACTAATGTAGATGAGTGTTAGGTTTACAGGTGATATTACAGCTGCAATTGGTTGCAGTGTACATGGACCTAAGGCGAGGACAATGGTGACTACTGGTGATGCTGGTAGGTCAGTGAAAGAAGGTGATTCTGTAGATGGTTGCCGCGAGCTAATTTGTTGTGTATGAAGAGTACTGGCGCTGGCTAGTGGATGTTTTTGTCAATAGCAGGAAAAGATGAATTTGGGGTCAGTTGAGGATGACAAGAGTTGGGAATGACTTTGCAGGCAAGAGTTGCAATTTCAGGGACTTATGGACTTGAATGGAAGCTGCAGATGGAGTTGTGTGAAGGCATGAACTGATGTTGCAGTTAGTTTGTATGAACTGCAGGTGATGATATAAATTTGAAGGTGGAGTTACTGAATTGCAGGTGGCTTAATTTGTTGCTGCCATGGTCATAATGGCTAGGCTGGTTCGATGAAGTTGCAAACTGTTGGTGCTATAACGTATGCGAAGTTGCAGTTCTGATGGCTTGAGCTCATTACAGGGAAGTGTGTTGGTGTTTCTGATGGATTTTGGGGTTTCTGCTGATGCTGTTAACAAGTTGGAGATGGGGGAGAAATTGGTTGTTATTATTGAGATGAACTGAAGTGCAGGGAGTGATGGAGCTGTGATTTGTAACAGATGCAGCTGTACTGGTGCCATGTTGTACAGTGAAGTCACGGGAGATGTGCATTGAGATGGTGGTTTCTGGTGGTGGTCTGTGGTGATCTGTTGTTGCAGTTGGTTTGCTGTTCGAATGAATTGCAGCTGAAGTGAAGGCACTGGTGAATTCGAAAGGAACTGGGATTACAAATGGAGTTGCAACCACAGATGCTTGTGCTAATCTGAGGTTGCAGTTGCAGCTGTTGTAGTTGGGAAGTCAAGTGGAGAAGCAGAGACTATGTCCTGGCAACTCACCCCATTCGGACAAGTTAACAACTGACTCTGGCGCTGACTCAGAGATTTTCTACATGGGTTCTTCTCAAACTTGGGCTTGGTGGACTCTTATCTATTAGACCTTTGAAGAGTATACCTAATTTTGGAACAAGAGGAGCTACAAAAGGAAAAGTCTTCTACAACTTTAGAATCACGTATTCTACTTGGAGTTTTTTGGAGATAGCCGCAGCTAGGGTTTGCTTTCGTATTTATTTTCATCCTCTTTATTTCAATTATTATTGATGATGAACTCCAAAAACTATGAGTAACTAAAATTATTTTTGATTAAGGGTGATTTCAAAGCCCGAAATTTGAACTCATGATTGACATGCAATAGCTCGTTTTCTCGCAAGTTTAGTTATTGTTTGATTTCTACCATGCTAATAGTGCTTATGGATTGTTCCTTAATTGTTTAAGTTCAAAATTAAATAGTTATGTCACAATCTTATTGCTAGTTTAGATTTTCTTCGACCCGTAATTGTCTAGAGAATTAAACACAAGTAGCAATATGTGGGTATTGGTGATGTGACTTTGTTAAATACACATACGTAGAAATTGACACTAGTTGGTGATTCATGCTTTTGAGTTCATCAATAGGAGCAACTTTATCTCACAAAACTTAGAGCATTTGTTTAAGTCATACCTAAAGAGCGTACTTCTAGGAAACTTGGCAAGTAGAATCCCGTAGCCGAGCGCTTCCGTATCCGGTGATCTTAAGAGATAATAACGGGATAGTTGAGCGTACTAATTATCCTAGGGTTGTTAGTAACGAGATAATGCAAAGAACGTAGCTTTATGTCAATTTGATTTATATTCCGTGGCCGAGAATGAACCTGTAATCAATTCCATCTCATATTTGAATACAACTTTACAATTTCCAGAATTTCTATTACAAAATCATCTTGCTAAGAGTAATTTCATAACAACTTTTACTTCATACCTCCCTTGGGACGAATCTGCTTTCATTATATTACTTGCTAGTGTAAAGAAAAGTAGAAAAATATTATTTGCGAGTTGACACCTCGTCAAAATTGGCGTCGCTGCCTGGGACGCAGTGGCAAGTTTAGTTGTTATTTTTATTCTTACTTGTTACTATTGCTTTTATTTTCAATTTCCGTTACTCATTCAATCCTTGAGAATCTTATTTCAGGTACTATTTCTTTGGTGAATGCTTGGAGAAGGCAAACCAAGTCCTATTGATCGCTGTCGTATGCGTCAAAAATAAATTACACTTTCTTACTACTCAAAATATAAATATAGCAAGGGAAAGAAAGGATCGTTCCCACAGAGAGGACTAAGGTTGTCAAATTGTTTCAGTTTCCTATAAATACCAGTGGGGGGTTTTCTGATTTTTATATACTAAAATAAAATAAAAATAAAACAAAGAAATAAACATGCAAAGCAAGGATATAAAGATATTGGTTAAGGATTCGTTTTCATTCACTAACATGCTCTTGTCATAATAATTAGAATTGATATTTAATCTCTACTTTTATCAAAAGCCCTAGGATACCTTGATCTCAAGTATATCCCGCAAATCTCCTATTTTCATCAACAAACACATTAAAAGATGCGAGTATGAATTCTACCTTAGAGAACAACCTAACGTGTAAAAGCACTAATCAAGTTTAATTCCCTAGATGCATTAAGTTCTATGAAATTAGGCTAATCAAAGCAATCGAACGTGTAAAAGCACTAATCCGATTTAACAAAGGTTATGACTCACTTGTGACTATTAGGATGTATCACTACAAGCAATAATCAAATTATGCTACTTGTATTCAAGGTGTATCACGTTTACGTATAATAACCCTAAACTAGCAATAGATATGATTATTAGTTCTACCAATTTGCAACTTGACAAAACTAACAATCAATCATACATGACGATATTTCTAGTGAATCATAATCGATAAAATTGAGATAAAACTAATTTATTGAACAAGAAACATGCTTTGTAAAATCCAACTAATCCATAACCAAAAATAAGATTAACTACTCATGTTCATGGAGTTCATAACAAGAAGGAATAGAAAAGTCATCATGTTCTAAACCCTAGGCAAAAAAATAGTGAAGAAGAGGATCTGATTCAGAGAAATAATTCTCTTTTTATATGTTTCTCCCAAAATTAGGTAGTACACTACTAAAACCCAAACAACCGACCTCCTTAACTACTCCCTCTTGAAATTCAGTCCAAGCCCAATAACAGTCATAGTCCACTCAGTTTACTAAGCCTGACAGTTTAGTGGAACCGACAAGCTAGTTCAACCTTTCTACCTTCACCAATAAACGACACAATTCATTTATTATCTGCATTGATTCTTAGCATTCATCTATTCAATACCAAGCTAACAATGAACCACCATTTCCAGTTCCTGCAGTTCATGTATTCCAGCACACACACCTGCAACCATTCTCTCCTTGTTTTCCATTCTACCAGCTGATTCTGCAACTGCGATTCAAACTGCACCATCTGTAGCTGCACCGAAATCATCAGCTTCACCATCTCAATTGCAAATTCAGTCCCTTACAGAAACCAACAAAGTCACCACCAATGCTAGCACATTCCCTGTAGACCTAACATACATCTACATTTCAATTCATCTCAACTACACAACTTACCTGCAATGCACAACTTCCATTATCTGCAGCTCAGTAACCAACACAAAGCAAATACCCATCAGAACCTTCTTCCTCCATCTCTGTGTGTTGTTCTCTATAACATCAGCATAAACTTGTAACTTTTGACCACCAACTGCACCAGTTCAATGCACCTGCAACTCAGCTCACTGCATCACCATCAGTTCATTGCAGTTAACAGCCCAAGTCCTTCTTAGCTTCAATTCCACTTCCATTCTGCAGCACAGCCTCATCGACACAACACCATCAGAGCGTTAAACCATTATATTCTCTGCGTTTCGACTACACATATCTTATCAATTTCTTTCCACCAGCTGCGGCAATAGCAACAAGCATCTCTTCTTCCCTGTTTCTCTCGATTCAACCTGAACCCTAACAGGAATCCACTCATGTTGCCTGTAAACATCAACCACAATTGCTTCACTGCCATTCATCTCTCGTCAGCAACTCAACTTCATCTGAATCGTCAACAGAGCAACAAATTCATCTCCAGTTCCACTGCCGAATCCCATTTCCTCAACCAACATCTCCAACATCAACTCAGTTCAGAACCCTACATCAACCACCATCTTCACTGCCAACCACCAGTCTCAGTAAACCCTTAAAAATCAACATTCCCTTATTCATTTCCTGAATCTCCACCATGACAGCAACCACAACCCAACACCACCTGCAATGCAGCATCTCCATCACACACACAGCTGCGACTGCAGCTCACAATCTACATGAATCAGTCATATCCTTAACTGTCCAAGCTTCTGAACCAAGTCCCTGCAACATCACCTGCAGCTGTAGCTTCCTTTAACAACTCAGACCACCAATTCTGTACAAAATCATTCCCTTGCTCAATTCTGTAATTCGAGCAACAAATACCACCAACTGCTTCTTCCATTTCGAATCAATCAAATCCCACATCAACTCAAACCCTAATTTCGTAGCAGTAACTGTTAGACATATAGCAACCGTGACTGACTAAGTCACGATGGTTTGTGTATCTTTCCTATTATACGGATATATATCCTACTAATTGAATATCTAGGAAATCTGTGTAATCTAGGAAAGCTTTGTATATTCTATATCCTACTAATTGAATATCTAGGAAATCTGTGTAATCTAGGAAATTTTTGTATATCCTATATTCTGTGTATCCTTTGTAATCTTGATAATATAAATACACAATCCTCTTAGTGTTTCTCCATCATTGAGAACACGTTAAAAATCAGTTCCAACTTGGTATCACCTTGGTTAATCCAAGGGCCTGTTGTTTTTCTTCTTTCTTTTTGATCATCCTTTTTTTTTTTTCAATCACTAGTCATCATGACACCAAATCCGACTACAACTACTAAAACTACTATCTCTGTTGATGAATCCTCATCATGGTCTGATATTCCTTTTGCTAGACTTCATGGAGCTATTTCGGAAAAACTTAATGGCAACAACTTTCTCCTGTGGAAAGCTCAGTTCTTACCCTACTTGCAAGGTTATGGTCTTGAAGGCTTTGTCAATGGTTCCATCAAGTGCCCCCCTGCTCAAACTGATAACTCTTCTACAAACCCTAATTTTCTCTCTTGGACTCGCACCGACAAGCTTCTCCTTGGATGGATTTTATCATCACTGTCATCTCCTATTTTGGCTAAGGTCAAATCCTGTCAGACATCTTCTCAGGTTTGGACTAAACTTGAGGAATTTTTTGCCTCTAAAACTGATGTTACGCTTGTTCACTTAAAGTCTTCTCTTCAAACCATTACCAAAGGTAACTTATCCATGGCCGACTACATCCAATCAGTTCGTAACATCGTTGATTCTCTTGCAGCTAGTGGTCATGAGATTTCTAGCACTGAGTTTTGCCATTATGTTCTCAAAGGACTTGATTCAACCTATGAGAGTATTGTCAGTTCTCTGATTACAACTATGAGTTTGATTACTACTGATCAGTTTGAATCCATACTTTTATCTTATGATCTTCGTGTTACTGCTCAAAAAAAACTGCTTTCTGCATCACATGAGGCGAATATTGTGCGTACCCATCGTCCCAGTGATGTGCCTCTCACGAAGAACGGCACACCAGCTATTATTTGTCAGATCTGCTTACAACCCTATCATGATGGACGGAACTGTTGGAAGCGTTACGATCAGAACTACTATCCTCCGCGCCGCCCACCACCAAAGCATGGCTCCGCAAGAGGTGGTAAAAGTCACTCCTCATCGTCTGGACATCGTGCTGCCTATACTGCCACCCACACTCCTATCAACATTCATGATTGGCTTCCTGACAGTGGTGCCACCAATCACATGACAAATAATCTTGGTAATCTTCAAACTCATTATGAGTATACAGGTCCTGATCAGATTAAGACTGCTAGTGGTGCAAATCTCTCTATCTCTCATACCGGTAATGCTGTTCTGCAAACACCTACTCGTAAGTTTGTGTTGTCTAATGTACTACATGTTCCGCATTTGTCCCACAATCTGCTCTCGGTATCTCAATTCTGTCGTGACAATGATGTAGTTTTTGAATTTTGTGATGATTTTTGCCTTGTTAAGGATCGACTTACGAGGGAGGTAGCACTTCGGGGTCAGCTTCGTGATGGGTTATACACTTTTCAGCATGTCTCTCCTAAATCTCTCGTTGGTGAACGTGCTTCCATTCAAACCTGGCATCACCGTTTGGGCCATCCAATGCTCCGTACCGTTCAATCAGTTGTTCGTCATCATCGTCTTCCAGTTTCCAATTCTAAGTTTTCACTTCGTTCTTCTTGTTTAGAAAATAAGAGTCATAAATTACCTTTTAAATCCAGTACTATGGTTTATGATCATCCTTTAGATTTGAGTGTGTCAGATGTTTGGGGACCTTCCCCTATTTTATCCAATGAAGGTTATCGTTATTATATATTGTTTGTTGATGCTTTTAGTCGATACACTTGGATATTCCCCATGCATGCTAAATCTGATGCGTTACAAATCTTCATTACATTCTCTAAACATGTCGAAAATATTTTTAACACTAAGATCAAAGTTTTTCAGTCTGACAATGGTGGTGAGTATCAAAAATTCACTAAAGTTTTGCAAGCTAATGGCAGTCATCATCGTTTCTCTTGTCCTCACACTTCCGCGCAAAATGGCTTAGTAGAACGTCGCCATCGTCATGTTGTTGAAAGTGGTCTTACTCTCTTGTCTCTAGCGTCTGTTCCATCATCCTTCTGGTATGATGCTTTCTTTACAGCTACTTTTCTTATGAACCGAGTGTCTTCTACTCCAACTGGTTTAAAATCTCCCTATGAACTTCTGTTTAATCGTGCACCTGACTATCTCTCATTGCGCACCTTTGGCTGTCTTTGCTTTCCACATCTTCGACCTTATGGTAGAACAAAATTGGATTCTCGTTCCTCTCCTTGTGTTTTTCTTGGTTACAGCGATCATCGCAAAGGGTATAAGTGCCTTCATCTACCTACAACTCGTGTTTACTGGTCTCGTGATGTTGTCTTTGTTGAAGACAAGTTTCCCTTTGCTGCTGCCCCTGATAAGCTACCTCCGTCACCGTCGTCCTTACAGGTATTTTCTTCACCATCTTCCTCCTCTATTTTTCCTACCATACTGTCTCAGTTGAACTCTACTGCTAATATGTGGCTTCATGGAACTGAGTTACCTAGCGGATCCACTCCAGCTGCACCTATTACGTCTGCTCAGCCACATTCCACTGTTACAGCTTCAGAACCTGCCACTGTCGTTCCTCAGCAAACGTTTCTGCAAGTTCCTGCATCCGCACCTTCGCTACAAGCTGACGCTACCATCTCTGCACTACCACAGACACCGATCATTCCTCAGTCTGTTGCTTCCATTCTACCTGCTGTTGCCTCTCCTGATCAGTCCCCAGTTGTGACTGCACCCACTGTTACGCCTACAGCAACTGATTCCCATGCAGTACATATTACGCCTGTAGCTTCACCTGATGGTATTGGCACTCATCATACCTCGTCATCGTCAGCAACTGTGCCGCTTTCTCATACTATTTCTGTCAACGATCCACTACAGCCGACTGTTACTAACTCTCACTCAATGATAACACGAGGCAAAGATGGTATTTTCAGGAAGAAAGCTCTCCTCGCTTCTGCGCACACTAAGCTCACTGATGACTTGTTTGAACCAACTTGCTATTCTCAGGCAAAAACTGACCCCAAATGGATTCCTCCGATGGACCTAGAAATTGATGCGCTTCGGAAGAATGGGACTTGGTCTCTGGTTCGGCCTCCTCTGCACCAGAACATTATTGGTTGCAAATGGGTGTATCGTGTTAAGAGGAAACCTGATGGCACTATTGAACGTCGCAAAGCTCGGTTAGTTGCCAAGGGGTTTAATCAACAGGAAGGTATTGATTACGGTGAGACTTTTAGTCCGGTTATTAAACCATGCACTATTCGTATTATCTTGACGTTGGCTTTGTCTTATCATTGGCCTATTCGCCAACTTGATGTTCAAAATGCTTTTCTTAATGGCATTCTACATGAAGAGGTCTACATGAAATAGCCCCCTGGCTATAAAGATCCTCAGTTTCCTGATTATGTTTGCAAGCTCCATCGATCTATCTATGGCCTCAAACAGGCTCCTCGTGCATGGTATACTCGTCTCAGCTCTTTTCTTCAAAAACTTGGTTTTGTTACTTCGGTCTCTGATACCTCTTTGTTCATTCGTCGTTCCGCTGAGAGTGTGATATTTCTTTTGGTATACGTTGATGATATCATCTTAACGGGGTCTTCTATGACGTGTATTCAATCTCTTATGACTGATCTTCATAACGAATTTGCTCTTAAGGATCTAGGCTCGCTGTCATACTTTCTTGGCATAGAAGTCACCCAACTTTCTAATGGATTGTTTCTTTCGCAACGTCGTTACATTGAGGATCTTCTTGTTCGTGCCAATATGCAAGGAGCTAAACCAGTAACCACTCCCTTCAGCACGTCCACTGACTTGCATCCGGTTGATGGTCCCTTGCTGTCTGATGTTACCATGTACAGGAGTTTGGTTGGTGGTCTTCAGTATCTCTCCATGACAAGACCGGATATTTCCTTTGCAGTTAATAAGGTATGTCAGTTTATGCATAAACCCACGGAAGCTCATTTGATTCTCGTCAAGCGTATCCTTCGCTATTTGCAATATACATCTACCTTTGGTCTTTTTCTACGTCCTGAACGAGATTTGCATCTTAGTTTCTCCGCATATACTGATGCTGATTGGGCAGGTGACCATCTTGATCGTCGTTCTACAAGTGGATATTGCGTTTATCTTGGTTCCAATCTTATTTCTTGGAGTTCTCGTAAACAGCGGACAGTTTCCAGATCCAGTACGGAATCTGAGTATCGTGGTTTAGCCATTGCAACGGCTGAATTGATGTGGGTTGAATCTCTTCTTCGTGAACTACAAGCTTCTATTCGTTTTCCTCCTACTCTTTGGTGTGACAATTTGGGAGCTACTTATCTCACAATGAATCCGATATTTCATGGTCGAACAAAACATATAGAAATTGATTATCATTTTGTCCGCGAGCGAGTTCAGGAAGGACAACTTATTGTTCGGTTTGTTTCATCTACGGGTCAAATTGCAGATATCTTTACTAAAGCTACTCCAAAGGATCATTTTTGCAGACTCCGCTCTAAGCTCAATGTCATTGACAACCCGCTCAGATCGAGGGGGAGTGTTAGACATATAGCAACCGTGACTGACTAAGTCACGATGGTTTGTGTATCTTTCCTATTATACGGATATATATCCTACTAATTGAATATCGAGGAAATCTGTGTAATCTAGGAAAGCTTTGTATATTCTATATCCTACTAATTGAATATCTAGGAAATCTGTGTAATCTAGGAAATTTTTGTATATCCTATATTCTGTGTATCCTTTGTAATCTTGATAATATAAATACACAATCCTCTTAGTGTTTCTCCATCATTGAGAACACGTTAAAAATCAGTTCCAACTGTAACAACCACCAGCTTCAGAAGCAAACCCATTTGTGTCTCCAATTCTTCTCAAAAGCAACAACCTTTCAAACCCCGTATCATCCACATCTGATGCCATTCTCAGATTCCTTAGAAAGCAACACAAACCCATTTGAATACTCGCCCTAATTCTGCATCTGAGCTTGAATATCAATTCCTGCTCAATCTTGTTCATCTTTTCTTCATCTGTTGCAGCTCAATCACCAGATCTCTTCCATCCATTGTTCTTTCGGCTTCAAGATCTCTACGCAAATCTGCTCTCGTCTCTCGGAATTCAGGTTAATATCTCTCCAGCCCTACTTCCTTCTTCTCTCACGAAAACAACATACTGAAATTGGGAAAGAAAATGACTTTCTTCTTCTCATCTTGGTTGATAAGGTTGAAGGTACGGCAGGTATTTAGGCACCCCTGATGATGATTATGGGCCACCAAAATGATCTTGTACTGTTAGTTCCCTAGAACCGACAAACTTAACCAGTGAATTTGCTCATAACTTTCGCATGCAAAGTCTGAATGACTTCATTCTTTCGCCACTGGCTTCGTCTTTTCGTTTTCTTCAAGATGATGAGAAGAAATCCTGGACTTGAGCGAGTTCCACTTATTTTTGCTACAATGACTCCAAGTACCTAAATAACTCAAAAGCACACATAAGATACATAATTTACACGACAATAGCAAAGAAAGCATAAATACTAGATATAAAATTAGGTGTTTTAGACACCTATCAAATTCCTCCACACTTAGACTTTGCTAGTCCTCGAGCAAATCAAACAAAAAAATCCTAAAAACATACATACAACTCTGTGTCGTCGAGGCTACCGTCACACTTAGCACGTATAACAAGCCTTTAAACCCCTAGGTGTCCCTAGTGGACGATTTTTAGTCTCGTGAAGGTTTACAAGAGGTATACCTACAAAACCTATATTTCTAACTCCAACCACCTGTGAAAATTTAAGAATGACACTAAATATTTTTATTAATTGACATAATATAAATGATTACAAGAGGAAGTACCCACTTTCAAATCCAATTCATAAATTATTTGGAAAGTTAAACACAACCACAATACTCAGAATCTAATCAACCACAATCACATGAAAAGATTACGAAGATGGGTATAAAAAGTAGATGGTGGCGGACTGTTGACTAAGGTGAACGGTGTTTCCCATATCTGTCTGAAGGTCACTGCCAAAAAAAACCTAAAAATCCTATTAGATTGAGCTACTGGTTTGAATACTAATATCAACACGACTGGCATATACAAGGGAACCATCGGTCGACAAACTTAATTCTAGATCAATTCACTGGCATACACAAGGGAACTTGTGATCGATTTTATTCAACACAATAATAATAATAACTTTTTCTTTTCTTTTTTCACTTTTTTTTTCTTTTTTATTTTTTGAAATTGACAGCATGATTAGATCTTTTGGATCCAAGCGCATGCTTCTTGTCAGCAGATTACATGGTAATTCCCGTGGATCCTGCATTCCACGCTTGCTTAGGCGACGGAGACAGGGAGAACACACACATATCGCTATCCAAGTGTCTTTTTTTTTGTACACCGTTTGGTCAAATTGGTATGGTCTCTTTTTTTTTGTAGTAACTCAATCACTCCATTTCATCCTAGCAGTGATAACAATTCAATGCTGGTGCCCCACCAAATCACTTAGAGAAACAATAGATAAATATGGAAAAATAAAAATAGAACGTGATATGGTGACGACTCCGAGATATGGTGACAACTATCATGTTATTTATTTTTATATTTTGTTCGTTTTCAGATGAATACACTATACTAATGGGTTCCTCAACTCCTACAACCACGATGTTTCCATTAGTGTAAGGCACAAGTTTCTAAACTTAGGAGTTTATCATCTTTTTTTTTTCTTTTTTTTTTTT
>NC_039363.1:30471372-30520633 GCF_003573695.1 Papaver somniferum | reverse complement strand
TTTTTTTTTTTTAGTTTTTCTACTTTTTTTTTTCTTATAAACACAAGGGAAAACTAACAAGGCTAAAAACTCTATATGCGAAAACACTCCTCCACACTTAAACTTTACATTGTCCTCAATGTAAATTAAGTCATCCAAAGTAAAATTTAAGGTGCGAAATTCATAACATGATATATATACACAATAAGAAAATAAAATGCATGATAAAAAACTGATATTCCAACTCATAGCTATTTCTGAAAAATAGAGGATAAACACTAAACAAGCTATTTAGTTGGCATCTAATCCAAACTCAGCCAATATATATACCTCATCGTCAAGAAAAAATTCCATCTACTTAGAAAGGCTAGTGTTTATTCTAAATTGTTCAAAAATCTCTAAAAGTTGGAGTTTTGATATGCAAATATCCAAAATAAGAAAATAAAGATAAAAGACGTGAGAAATAAAAAGATAGAGATAGATACACAAAACCAGTGGGTTGCCTCCCATTTAGCGCTTGATTTAAAGTCGTCAGCCCGACTTGCAAGACCGATTCCCCATACACCAATAACCTGAAAAGTTGAGGATCCTTCCATAAAAACTGTTTTGCAAACACTAGCTTCCACACATATTAGTAATATAAAACAGGAACGAAGATATTAACCGATAAAAGTTTCCCCCGCACTTATTCTTGTCCACTCTTGGAAGTGGATATAAAATATAGAATTCGGGAACTTTCATGGTTTCTTGTTCACAAACCTGCATAGCATGAGAATCAAATGTTTCCAATGGCGGATATCGAGAAACACAATCATTCAACAATATTCTCGAAGCACATACATTCAAACCAATAAGAAATAAAGGACAAGAAACAATATGCAAAGGGTTAGACAAACCTTGCACAATCTCTTGTATTACGGAATCCTCTTCATCCTTGAAAAACTCAAGTGAGTTATTCACCTCTTTTATATCATGGTCCTCTATCAAACCTTGCAACCATTCTTCGTCCGTTTCTGCCTTAACCAAAGTCTCGACATAAACATCATCATTACAATCCTTTGCAAGCTCAATTGGGTCTTCCACAATATTGGTCATATCGGTTTCATTTTAAACGCACTCTTCTTTGTTGTAAGGCACATATTCTACTGTGGATTCAAGTCTTTCCATAAGGAAATTTTCAAGAACACGCATTGCATCATCCTCAATCTCTACGTTTTGAATAAGTTCTTGATCATTATTAAGATCAATGCTTGAGTAAGCTGCACTAGTGTCATCATATTCCTTTTCATCTTCACCTTGATCGCAAAAAGACTCCATTGTACACTCCTCGGGGATGTCACCATAAATTGGTTCAAGCGTTGTACTTTCATAGTCATCGTCACTATCATAGTTGACATAAGATTGGATACCACTTCCCAAAGATTGGTCTTTCGCAGAATTTTGCATGTCCTCTTTGTATTCTTCAATGCCTTGTCTTAAAATGGAAACACCTTTTTGAAGCTCTTGGAGTGATCCATCCAAATTTTGAAAATAGTGTTCCATTTGTTGGTAAAGCTCGTTCGACAAGGAAAAAGTAGAATCACTTACTTCAGTATTGCTAGGCTAATTATCTTCCCTTTGAATGGGTGAATGATCATAACTACGATCAGAAATTGGGCCAAACATACTATTAGCATATTCGGTCGAAGAAATTGGTTCCACGCTTGGTTGTCTACAAACTGACTCCATGCTGACCATAAATTGTTGCATCTCATCTACCAAACTCGAAGAAATATGAATAGGAGTACAACTAGTCTCCCCTCCTTGTGGTTGCTCACTTACATACCTACCGTAAGAAGGTTAGTATGTATGAGAATAACTCAAAGGGTACGTGGAATATTGACCATAACCAAATGATTGGTTTTGATTGTATTCCCCATAAGGATGATAGTTGTCATAATTTTGTTGAGGTTGATAACCGTACCCATTGTTCCAATATGCTCCGTCCATAGAAATTGGTACCTGAAACAAGAGTTCTCAAAACTATGTCAAAATCAGAAAATAAGAAAACAAAAAGAAGAAACAAAACTAAAAAAAAAATAAGAAACCAAAAACAAGTGACAACCGCTGCCTCCCCGGCAGCGGCGCCAAAATATGATCGTCGTCGTATGTTCAAAAATAAATTACACTTTCTTACTAATCAAAATATAAATATAGCAAGGGCAAGAAAGGATCGTTCCCACAGAGAGGACTAAGGTTGTCAAATTGTTTCGGTTTCTTATAAATACCAGTGGGGGGTTTTCTGATTTTTATATACTAAAATAAAATAAAAACAAAACAAAGAAATAAACACGCAAATCAAGGATATAAAGATATTTGTTAAGGATTCGTTTTCATTCACTAACATGCTCTTGTCATAATAACTATAATTGATATTTAATCTCTATTTTTATCAAAAGCCCTAGGATACCTTGATCGCAAGTATATCCCGCAAATCTTCTATTTTCATCAACAAACACATTAAAAGATGCGAGTATGAATTCTACCTTAGAGAACAACCTAACGTGTAAAAGCACTAATCAAGTTTAATTCCCTAGATGCATTAAGTTCTTTGAAATCAGGCCAATCAAAGCAATCGAACGTGTAAAAGCACTAATCCGACTCACTTGTGACTACTAGGATGTATCACTACAAGCAATAATCACAATTATGCTACTTGTATTCAAGGTGTATCACGTTTATGTATAATAAACCCTAAACTATCAATAGATATGATTATGAGTTCTACCAATTTGCAACTTGAAAAAACTAACAATCAATCATACATACGATATTCTAGTGAACCATAATCGATAAAATTGAGACAAAACTAATTTATTGAACAAGAAATATGCTTTGTAAAATCCAACTAATCCATAACCAAAAATAAGATTAACTACTCATGTTCATGGAGCTCATAACAAGAAGGAATAGAAAAGTCATCATCTTCTAAACCCTAGGCAAAAAAGTAGTGAAGAAGAGGATCTGATTCAGAGAAAGAATTCTCTTTTTATATGTTTCTCCCAAAATTAGGTCGTAGCCTACTAAAACCCAAATAGCCGACCTCCTTAACTACTCCCTCTTGAAATTCGGTCCAAGCCCAATAACAGTCACAACCCACTCAGTTTACCAAGCCTGTCAGTTTAGTGGAACCGGCAAGCTAGTTCAGCCTTTCTACCTGCACCAGTAAACGACACAATTCACTCCTTCTCTGCATTGATTCCTAGAATTCATCTATTCAACACCAATCTAACAATGAACCACAAATTCCAGTTCCTGCAGTTCATGTATTCCAGCACACACACATGCAACCATTCTCTCCTTGTTTTCCATTCTACCAGCTGATTCTGCAACTGCAATTCAAACTACACCATCTGTAGCTGCACCAAAATCATCAGCTTCACCATCTCAATTGCAAATTCAGTCCCTTACAGAAACCAACAAAGTCACCACCAATGCTAGCATATTCCCTGTAGATCTAACATACATCTACATTTCAATTCAGCTCAACTACACAGCTTCCCTGCAATGCACAACTTCCATTATCTTCAGCTCAGTAACCAACACAAAGCAAACACCCATCAGAACCTTCTTCCTCCATCTCTCTGTGTTGTTCTCTATAGCATCAGCACAAACTTGTAAATTTTGACCACCAGCTGCACCAGTTCAATGCACCTGCAACTCATCTCACTGCATCACCATTAGTTCATTACAGTTAACGGCCAAAGTCCTTCTTAGCTTCAAGTCCACTTCCATTCTGCAGCACATCCTCATCGACACAACACCATCGGAGCCTTAAACCATTATATTCTCTGAGTTTCGACTACACATATATTATCCATTTCCTTCCACCAGCTGCGGAAATAACAGCAAGCATCTCTTCTTCCCTGTTTCTCTCGATTCAACCTGAACCCTAACAGCAATCCACTCATGTTGCCTGTAAACATCAACCACAATTGCTTCACTGCCATTCATCTCTCGTCAGCAACTCAACTTCATCTGAATCGTCAACAGAGCAACAAATTCATCTCCAGTTCCACTGCCGAATCCCATTTCCTCAACCAACATCTCCAACATCAACTCAGTTCAGAACCCTAAATCAACCACCATCTTCACTGCCAACCACCAGTCTCAGTAAACCCTCAAAAATCAACATTCCCTTCTTCATTTCCTGAATCTCCACCATGACAGCAACCACAACCCAACACCACCTGCAATGCAGCATCTCCATCACACACACAGCTGCGACTGCAGCTCACAGTCTCTATGAATTAGTCATATCCTTAATTGTCCAAGCTTCTGAACCAAGTCCCTGCAACATCACCTGCAGCTGTAGCTTCCTTTATCAACTCATACCACCAATTCTGTATAAAATCATTCCCTTGCTCAATTCTGTAATTCGAGCAACAAATACCACCAACTGCTTCTTCCATTTAAAATCAATCAAATAGCACATCAACTCAAACCCTAATTCACAGCAGTAACTACCACTTGCTTCAGAAGCAAACCCATTTCTGTCTCCATTTCTGCTCAAAAGAAACAACCATTCAAACTCCGTATCATCCACATCTGATGCCATTCTTAGATTCCTTCGAAATCAACACAAACCCATTTGAATACTCGCCCTAATTCTGTATCTGAGTTTGAATCTCAATTCCTGCTCAATCTTGTTCATCTTTTCTTCATCTGTTGCAGCTCAATCACCAGATCTCTTCCATCCATTGTTCTTTCGGCTTCAAGATCTCTACATAAATCTGCTCTCGTCTCTCGGAATTCAAGTTAAAATATCTCCATCCCTACTTCCCTTTTCTCTCACGGAAACAACAAACTGAAATTGGGGAAGAAAATGACTTTCTTCTTCTCGTCTTGGTTGATAAGGTTGAAGGTATGACAGGTATTTAGGCACCCCTGATGATGATTATGGGCCACCAAAATGATCTTGTACTGTCAGTTCCCTAGAACTAACAAACTTAACCAGTGAATTTACTCATAACTATCACATGCAAAGTCGGAATGGCTTCATTCTTTCGCCACTGGCTTCGTCTTTTCGTTTTCTTCAAGATGATAAGCAGAAATCCTGGACTTGAGCGAATCCTACTTCCAATCAACAAGGTGAGTACCAATTCTTGCAAAGGCCACAACAAGAAGTTCAAGGCATGAGTATAGATGACAAGTTGAATCTCATTCTCAACAAAATGGCGCAAGATAAGCAAAAGACGGATATGGCTATGAAGGACATGCAAACACAAATGAGTCAACTAGATACTACCGTGAGCAAATTGGAAGCACAAGAAGCTGGAAAACTTCCCTCGCGACCATTGAATCCTAGGGAGACTGTTAATGCTATTGAGTTGCGAAGTGGAAAGCAAGTAGAGAAACCGGCAACATCACCGGAGTCCCATGAACGCGATTTAGAGAAAAAAGTGGACGAAGCAGTCCCTAAAAAGGATGATTCGGTAATAAATTCTAACTCTAAACCTCTTATTTCTACTTATGCTACTCCTCCGCCTTTTCCTAACAGGTTTGCAAAGTCGAACAAGGAGACGTTGGACAAAGTGATTTTGGAAATCTTCAAGAAGATCGAAGTGAACATTCCATTAATTGAGGCGATAAGGCAGGTTCCTCGTTATGCAAAGTTCTTGAAGAAATTGTGCACCAACAAGCACAAATTGACCGGGAATGAGGTAATGAGTGTGGGGGAGACTGCTTCGTCATATCTTCAAAAGAAACTCCCACCTAAATTGAAAGACCCCGACCGTCTTACTATACTTGCACAACTGGTAAAACAAGGTTTACAAAATCTTTGCTAGATTTATGAGCATCTATTAGTGTTATGCCTGCCTCAGTTTATGAATCTTTAAATCTTGGTCCTCTCAAAAGTACTAGCATAGTTATTCAACTTGCCGATAGATCTAATGTCTACCCGAAAGGGGTTGTTGAAAATGTGTTGGTGCAGGTCAATGAGCTTATATTTCCTGTCGACTTCTATGTTCTTGATATGAGTGATGACAACTCATCCTCGTCTACACCTTTGTTGTTGGGTAGACCATTTATGAGAACCGCTAGAACAAAGATAGATGTATTTGAAGGTACCTTGACAATGGAATTTGATGGAGTGGTCGTACGCTTCAACATCTTTGAGGTGATGAGATATCCAAGCGATGTACACTCATGTTTTGCTGTGGAGGAAAATGACGCTGGCTAAGAATGCAAAGGAGCTGAAAGTCGGGCTGACGACTTTAAACCAAGCGCTAAGTGGGAGGCAACCCACCGGCTTTGTATCTTTATCTTTATCTTTTTATTTTTAAGCATTTTATCTTTGTTTTTGCATATCATTTGCGGAATTTCCCATTTTGAACTTTGCTTTGAATGACTAAATTGTACATTGAGGCAAATGTAAAGTTTAAGTGTGGGGGAGCATTTATATGTTTTTAGAGTTTGATGCCTTTAGTTAGAAACAAAAAATAAAAAAAAAATAGAAAAAAAAATTTGTTTTATAAACTCCGAAATCTAGAAACTTCTGCCTTTAGGATGACACTACCAATATAAGTGGATGGAACCATCTTGGTTACAGGAATTGAGGAACCCATTAACTAAAAGGATGGACAGAGCTCATGTGTTAGAAATAATATGATAGTTGTTACCATATCTCGGAATGTCATCATATCATCTTCTATTTTTATTTTTGCAATCTTTATGTTTCTTTAAGTGATTTGGTGGGTCACTAACATCTAAGTGTTATTCCTGCTAGGATGAAATTGAGTTGCTAAAAAAAAAAAAAAGACCAGACCAATTAGACCAACCGGTGTATATACAAAAACAAAATGACAATTAGATAGAAATATGTGTGTGTTCTCCCTGTCTCCGTCGCCTAAGCAAGCGTGGAACGCAGGATCCACGGGAATTGCCATGTAATCTGCTGACAAGAATCATGCGCTTGGATCCAAAAGATCTAATCATGTTGTCAAGTCGAAAAAAAAGTGAAAAAAAACTTATTATCATTGTTCAATTAATAAATCGACCGCTGGTTCCCTTGTATTTGCCAGTCGAGTTGATCTAGAATTAGGATTATTGACCACTGGTTCCCTTGTATATGCCAGCTAAGTTGATATTAGAATTCAGACCCGTATCTCAATCCAATAGGATTTTTAGGTTCATCTTGGCAGTGACCTTCAAACAGATATAAGAAACACCGTTCACTTTAGTTAACATTCGCAAACATGTACATCTATATCCATCTTCTTAATCTATTCATGTGTGATTGTGGTTAGTTAGATTCCGAGTATCGTGGTTTGTTCAAATTTCTGAGTAGAGATTTGGTTACTTATATATGAATTGGATTTGCATCAAGGTACCTCCTCCTGTAGTCATTTTGGATTCATTCATAGACTCTTCACAGGTAGCTGAAATTTGGATTAAAAGGTTTTGTAGGCACACCTCTTGTAAACCTTCACGAGACTAAAACTCGTCCACTAGGGACACCTAGGGTTTCAAAGGCTTATTATACGTGCTAAGTGTGACCATAGCCTCGACGACACAGAGTTGTATGTATGTTTTAGAATTATTTTGTTTGATTTGCTCGAGAACTAGCAAAGTCTAACTGTGGGGGAATTTGATAGGTGTCTAAAACACCTTTGATATTTATCTATTGTTTATGATTTCTTTGCTTGGTTTTCTTGTAAAATATGTATCTTATGTTTGTTTTTCAGTATTTAGGTACTTTGGAGTCATTTGGAACAAAAGAGGAAGAAATGTCGCTTAAAAGGGCAAAAGTATTGGAGGCGGATTATTTCTCATTATTTGATTTTGTTTCTTCATCTCTGTCTGAAAATCATGCCGGCTTTAGTGATGCAAATATATATGTCTGAAAAGCACGACAACTTTAGTGATGAAGAGGAATTGAAGAGAAAAATTGGATTTGAGAAAAATTGGGTGCCTACACTCTGGGGTTCTCAGAGCTGGGGTGGTTAAATCCAACCTCAATTCCTACAGAAGACCTAAACTTCATAGAAAAATCATCATTGGATATTCTTTCTTTCACACTACCTGAAATCAAGAGAAATGGCGTCACAAAGTTTACAGATCCAGTGATGATTCAGAGTCGAAATCTCAGGAAGATGATGTGTTAGTTCTGCGAATTGAGGAATGAACCAGAAGCCGTTAGTATTGTGTCATTGTTAAATGGAGAAAACAAGAAGGAGATTGAAGAATTGGTGATGAAATACAAGAAATTAATGGTGGAGATTAAGTTGGGTTGATCTCTGATTCAACTAATTTTGGGGTTAATATCACTTGTGGATGCTGTTAACTCTTAAATCTAGGTTTACTATGGCTCGATTGAAGTTTTAGGGTTTGGTGGATTAGATTTGCTGCTGATGAAGAAGAGATGAAACTGGACATGGGTTTAGTTCGAATTCCAGTATGCAGGTCAAGAGTTGTTGTTGGTGATGGTAGTTGGTTCTGGTGGTTGGAATTTGCAGGACTTGAAGCAACCTTGTTGCAGCTGTTGCAGTGGTGGTTCTAGTTGTGTGAGATGGAGATGGAAGAAGGGTTCAGTGAAGAACAAATGCAGGATCTGAAATGGGTTTGGACTGAAAGATGAGAAGTTGATTGAACTGAATTAATGAATGTTATTTAGATGAATGCTAGGTCCAGGAGATGGTAATTTCAGGTGGAGTGTCTGATAGTTATGCTTCAGAAATTGGAAGTTAGCATGTGGATTTGGTGTTGCGTATATTGCATCTACATGTGCTAGGGTTATAGCTCAGTTTGCAGTAAATAAAGCTAGATTTGACAATGGTGTTTCAACTAAGGAAGTGCAAGTTGGGTACTGCACAATAAGGTGCCATTGATATTCAAAAGTTCAGGATTATAGAAGAAGCTGGTGAATTGCATATGAACTGGGATTGATGGTGACAATGGAAATAAGCCACAGGTGATGGTGATAGCAATTGAAACATAAGCTGAACTGAAGTACTAATGTAGATGAATGTTAGGTTTACAGGTGATATTACAGCTGCAATTGGTTGCAGTGTACATGGACCTGAGGCGAGGACAATGGTGACTACTGGTGATGCTGGTAGGTCAGTGAAAGAAGGTGATTCTGTAGATGGTTTCCGCGAGCTAATTTGTTGTGTATGAAGAGTACTGGAGCTGGCTAGTGGATGTTTTTGTCAACAGCAGGAAAAGATGAATTTGGGGTCAGTTGAGGATGACAAGAGCTGAGAATGACATTGCAGGCAAGAGTTGCAATTGCAGGGACTTATGGACTTGAATGGAAGCTGCAGATGGAGTTGTGTGAAGGCATGGACTGATGTTGCAGTTAGTTTGTATGAACTGCAGGTGATGATATGAAATTACAGGTGGATTTACTGAATTGCACGTGGATTAATTTGTTGCTGTCGTGGTCATAATGGCTAGGCTGGTTCGATGAAGTTGCAAACTGTTGGTGCTATAATGTATGTGAAGTTGCAGTTCTGATGGCTTGACCTCATTACAGGAAAGTGTATTGGTATTTCTGATGGATTTTGGGGTTTCTGCTGAGCTGTTAACAAGTTGGAGATGGGTGAGAAATTGGTTTTTATTATTGAGATGAACTGAAGTGCAGGGAGTGATGGAGCTGTGATTTGTAACAGATGCAGTTGTACTGCTGCCATGTTGTACAGTGAAGTCATGGGAGATGTGCATTGAGATGGTGGTTTATGGTGGTGGTCTGTGGTGAACTGTTGTTTCAGTTGGTTTGCTGCTCGAATGAATTGCAGCTGAAGTGAAGACACTGATGAATTCGAACGGAACTGGGATTACAAATGGAGTTGCAGCTACAGATGCTTGTGCTAATCTGAGGTTGCAGTTGCAGCTGTTGTAGCTGGGAAGGAAAGTGGAGCAGTGGATAGTCATGTGCAATGATGGTGCAACATAGGCTCGGCCTTTGCAAAATGGCTGAGACTATGGCCTGGCAACTCACCCCATTCAGACAAGTTAACAGCTGACTCTGGCGCTGACTCAGAGATTTTTTACATGGGTTCTTCTCAAACTTGGGCTTGGTGGACTCTTATCTATTGGACCTTTAATGACTAGACCTAATTCTGGAACAAGAGGAGTTACAAAATGAAAATTCTTCTACAACTTTAGGATCACGTATTCTACTTGGAGTTTTTTTGGAGATAGCCGCAACTAGGGTTTGCTTTCGTATTTATTTTCATCTTATTTATTTCAATTATTATTGATGATGAACTCCAAAAACTATGAGTAACTAAAACTATTTTTGATTAAAGGTGATTTCAAAGCCCGAAATATGAACTCATGTTTGATATGCAATAGCTCGTTTTCTCGCAAGTTTAGTTATTGTTTGATTTCTACCATGCTAATAATACTTATGGACTGTTCGTTAATTGTTTAAGTTCGAAATTAAATAGTTATGTCACAATCTTATTGCTAGTTTAGATTTTCTTCGACCCGTAATTGTCTAGAGAATTAAACACAAGTAGAAATATGTGGGTATTGATGATGGGACTTTGTTAAATACCCATATGTAGAAATTGATACTAGTTGGTGATTCATGCTTTTGAGTTCATCATTAGGAGAAACCTTATCTCACACAACTTAGAGCATTTGTTTAAGTCACACCTAGAGAGCGTACTTCTAGGAAACTTGGCAAGTAGAATCCGGTAGTCAAGCGCTTCTGTATCCGGTGAGCTTAAAATATAATAACGGGATAGTTGAGCTAAGTAATTATCCTAGGGTTGTTAGTAACGAGATAATGCAAAGAATGTAGCTTTATGTCAATTTGATTTATATTTCGTGGCCGAGAACGAACCTTTAATCAATTCCATCTCATATTTGAATACAACTTTACAATTTCCAGAATTTCTATAACAAAATCATCTTGCTAAGAGTAATTTCATAACAAATTTTACTTCATACCTCCCTTGGGACGAATCTGCTTTCATTATATTACTTGTTAGTGTAAATAAAAGTAGAATAATATTATTTGCGAGTTGACACCTCGTCAAGATGATACTTCAATTAGCTGATAGGTCCGTTAAAATTCCTATTGGTGTGATCAAGGATGTTCTTATAGAGGTCGACAAGTTTATTTATCTAGTGTATTTTGTTATCCTAGATACCCAGCCTGTCCCTGACCCAGAGAACCAGATACCGGTAATTTTAGGTCGTCCATTTTTAGTTACATCCAATGCGATCATCAACTGTCGAAATGGTATTATGAATTTGCCTTTTGGTAATATGGTTATTGAGCTGAATATTTTTAATATTAGTAAGCTACCCTTTGAACTAGATGACTCGAGTATAGAAGAGGTAAACATGATAGGAACATTAGTCGAGGAGTCATTACCAAACACTCTGTTAGAAGACCCATTAGAAAAATGTTTGGCTCACTTTGGGATTGATTTTGATGATGATAATGTTATTAATGAGGTGAATGATTTATTGGATTCATCCCCTTTGGTAGACACTAGCAATGGATGGAAACCTAAGTTCGAACCACTACCAGTTCCTAAGTCAACCCTAGTTCCTTGTTTAGAAGAGCCTCCTAAGTTGGACCTTAAACCATTACCAGATACCTTGAAGTATGTGTTTTTAGGCCTATATGAAACTTTACATGTGATTATAGCATCCGACTTGGATAGTGATCAGGAAAGTAGGCTAGTAACCGTCCTTCAATACAACAAGGAAGCTTTAGGGTGGACCATAACAGACATTAAGGGTATAAGTCCTACTGTTTGTATGCATCCGATTTATTTAGAAGAAGACACCAAACCTTCTAGGGAGATGCAACGTCGACTTAACCCTAATATGAAAGAAGTAGTTTGAACTGAAGTTCTTAAGTTGTTAGATGCAGGTATTATCTATCCCATTTCAGACAGTAATTGGGTCAGCCCCGTTCAGGTTGTTCCCAAGAAATCCGGTATTACTGTAGTCCAAAATGATAACAATGAATTAATCCCAACCCGAGTGACCACGGGTTGGTGTGTTTGTATTGACTATAGGAAATTGAACAAGGTCATTAGGAAGGACCACTTTCCCCTTCCCTTCATTGACCAGATGCTAGAGAGATTAGCTGGACATAGTCATTACTGCTTTTTAGATGGCTACTCTGGCTATAATCAGATCGTTATTTCCTCATAAGACCAGAAGAAAACCACTTTTACCTGTCCATTTGGTACCTTTGCGTATAGGCGCATGCCTTTCGGGCTATGTAATGCCCCTGCGAATTTTCAACGTTGTATGATGAGCATATTTTCTGACATGGTAGAACGGTTCTTAGAGGTCTTTATGGATGATTTTTCAGTATTTGGTTCGTCTTTCGATGAGTGCTTGCATCATTTGTCATTAGTGTTGACTAGGTGTAAGGAAAAGAATCTAGTGCTTAATTGGGAGAAATGCCATTTCATGGTTCGTTCAGGAATTGTTTTAGGGCATATCGTATCTTCTAAGGGTATAGAGGTAGATAAAGCCAAAGTTGACCTTTTTAAGACTTTACAGGTCCCAAAAACCGTAAGAGATATTAGGTCATTCTTAGGGCATGCAGGTTTTTATCGTCGATTCATTAAGGATTTCAGCTTGATTTCTATACCTCTTTGCAATTTTCTTGCAAAAGATGTTAAGTTTGTCTTTGATGATGCTTGTTTAGAGGCTTTTGAGAAACTTAAGACTTTACTCACTACCGCCCCCATAGTCCAGGCACCCAACTGGAACCTACCCTATGAGATCATGTGTGATGCTTCAGATTATGCTATTGGTGTTGTGCTAGATTAGCGAGAAAACAAATTACTTCATGTGATTTACTATGCTAGCAAGACTCTGAATGAAGCCTAATTGAACTATACCACTACCGAGAAGGAATTGTTGGCCATCTTGTTTTCCTTAGACAAGTTTAGACCCTATCTCTTAGGTTCTAAGGTCGTAATATATACTGATCATGCTGCTTTGAAATATCTTTGTCTAAGAAGGATACGAAACCTAGATTGATTAGATGGATCCTTTTGTTACAAGAGTTTTCTCCAGACATTAGAGAAAAAAGGGTGCGAAAAATGTAGTAGCAGACCACTTGTCTAGGATAGTTGTTGATTCCACTGATGATTCCCTTCATATACGGGATAGTTTTCCTGATGAACAATTGTTCTTTCTTACCCAATTACCTTGGTATGCGAATATAGTGAACTATCTTGTTACTGGTCAAATGCCCCAACATCGGGGTAAACAAGATCATTCTAGGTTTTTAGTCGAGGTTAAACACTTCTTTTGGGTTGATCCTTATTTATTTAAGTATTGCCCAGACCAGATTATTAGGAGATGTATACCTAAGAGTGACCAGTCCAGTATTATTTCCTTTTGTTATGATCATACTTGTGGGGTCACTTTAGTTCTAAGAAGACTGCTGCTAAGATATTGCAGTGTGGATTCTATTGGCCTTCGTTGTTTAAAGACTCCCACAGTTACTGTGTTACTTGTGAACGTTGCCAGAAATTAGGAACCATTTCCCGTAGGAATGTATTTGTACAATCGGTTTAGCAAAGGGACTAAGGTGCTTAGTTAATTTTTGGTTTTCTAAACTATTAGGGAAAATTGCTTCGGGTAATTGTTTCCTTGGTAACATATCAAAACAAATTACTTTGTAGATTCGGTTTTGATATTGGTTATCAAAATGGTGTGTGGAACCCTCGTTCTTAACTCTATAGGTTGCAAGTCTATTTTGAGATTTGTAAGATCCTTTCGGTTTGTCCTTTATTTTTTCGTTTCTTTGTCATTTTGTGACAAAAAGGGAGAGAAATATATGGAGTAAACAAGTGATACTGGTATTGATTTTTATTGATTGGTATCACTAAGGGAAAGGACATTGGTGCTTAAACGTTTATCTAACGAAAGAGTGAAAGCATAAACTAAGGGGGAGTAACATATCATATACTTGTAGTTATATGGACTACAAAGGAAATAGCAAAGACGTGTAGATTGATAAAATCTGAGATTTAAGGATTGAATGTATACAGGTTATTGTGCTGTTGAATTCGGGAATCAAGCGTATGTAATGAATTTTGTAATTTGTTTATTCATATGATGTAAGAGTTTTGTCACTAAAATTGGCAAAGAGGGAGATTGTTAGAGAATAACTCGGTTGAACCCACCAACCGTTGGTATGTCAAGTTTCGTTCTCATATTTTAGTGAGACAAAACTCATTTTAAGAGTCGCTTGATTATGTACTAGAGTCAACTTCGTATAGGTTAGCTTGAAAGTATTAGGATATGAGACATTACAAGTATTGCGAAGACTTGAAGAAGTGAAGAAGTAAGGATCTACAACGATATCATCATCCTTCCACTTGAGGTTAGTGATATTTGACTTGAACTGTTTAATTCCCTAAACGTATCTTTCAAGTCGTGCATATTGAAAACAAAACTGCGAAGCATGAATTATTATACTCTAGTTAGACATAGTATTAAGGAACACAATACGAGGTTTATTGCTTAACCATTAAACTTTGTAGATAAGACATCGACATAATCGTTTGAATGGTATTTTGATTAAGTATGGGTATAAGGTGAAGATTTCATCCTAGGAAACAATGTTTTACATTTGTTTTAAGGAAGTAAATTCATGAACTTGTTTTGTGAATCGAAAGAGAAATCACCAGGCATTATTGGTATTGTTACTCATTGCACATCTTTTGAACTACCAATATGTGTGATTAGTATAACCTCTCATGAATTGTTTATGTTCTTGGTAGAACTATTCACAAAGGCCTGACTTTTGTATTGGTATGACTTTTATTAGTGAAACCGATCTTAAGTAATCACCTGAGATGGTATGATCGATTTTATGTTATTCATATGACCTACTCTGGGTAAAGGGGAACCGATCCTAGTACGAGGTGCAACCTATCACAAAGGGGAATCGATCCTTGTATGAGGTGCAACAAGTTTTTAGCAGAAATGGAAATCGATCCTACGGGCATGTGCAACACGATTTTAGGAAAGGGGAACAGATCATATGGACATTTGCAACAAGTACAAGTTAGATACCATATATATGTGGGGAACCGATCCTAATACCTAGTCAACCGAATTTTGGAAAGCTAGTGTGACTATGCACAGTACTCACATGGAGGTAGAACCGAAACTTGTTTTGGTAGAACCGTGAAACCCATGATTTGTGATTGAGTGTTCTTGATCAATCACATTGTTTTTTTTAGTCATAATAGAAATCAAAGATACTACTTCAGTGTAGCGCCCCCAAAGCTAGCAGCTGACTAATCCAAGAGATCAACTAAATAAAGAGGCATTACGAATCTAAATCAAATATTTAAGCATTCAACTAAGAAATGTGCTACAAAACTTAACCCAAAACTAACCCGCTCTGAAACATATATATATATGTATATATACAAGAAGTTTTCTCAAATGATACATATGCAATAGTCATTAGGTTTACAGATACAATAAACAATATAATAAACATAGTAGAAGTTATCCAACTATTGAAGCTTTCGCTGCGCAACTCTTATCTGTCTCTGAAACTGAAAGTGGGAATGGGTGAGCACATCATCCCTAAAAGGGGTGCCCAACAGGAATAACATTTAACTTGAAAGTAATCATGGCAAGATCTGGAAAACAATAATGTTTTCCCAAACATTAAAAAGTGACCAAGTCACTGAAATAAACACACTTGAATATGGACAAGCTCTTTCTTCAAACAATGTACATTATTCGTGCTAACCACACTCATTAGTTATTGATATCACCAAAACCATGATGACCCGTAGTAAGCATAAAAGCTGAATTCATGTATGTATAAATGTGAAAGAGCGTATCCTCACAGAAATAAACAAACATGTACATGGACTAACTCCTTCTTCAAATAGTATAATATTCGTGCTAACCACACTCATTAGCTATTGATATTACCAAAACCATGGTGACCCACTCTAAGCATAAAAGCTGAATTCATGTAGATATAAATGTGAAGGAGCATATCATATATACCGCACGTGGAAATTCTCATTTCCCATAACAATTCATATTGACAAAAAAGCATTACAGGTCCTTTCCAAACCTTGGAAAGATTAACAGAATCAACATAACTATCACAATGCAATTTAGACAAAGCATGAAATACAAAAACTGACAATGCATGAGTTTAATAAACAAAGACTTTTGAAAAAGAAATAACAATGGTTGCAAAAGAGTCAAATGTATTCCCACCTCTTTTGATGACAAGCCACGCCTACCTCGAGATCCACGATCCACTGGTTCATCATTTGAGTCGATCATTGTTAATATAGACTAATTGTTAATCACACAAGAAATCTAAGAATCTATCCAAAAGGCTCACACAAGAATCATACACGTCTAACTAATGGTTCTAAGTACATTTATTTATCATTTTATATCTTTAGCAAAGCTAAGGTTTACTAATTGAATTAAGTTGGTTCTACAGTCCGATAACTAAGTCTTATAAATATCTACACACTGTAGAAGGAATCAAAGGCTAAATCTGACCACAAAAATCCAATACAAGTTCCTTAGGAAAACTGGCTATAAGCCCAAGTTCACTAAGGCCCAGTCTAATTGGATCAACTAACGATCACTAACCGTCAAACTAACAATCAACGTCTAAGGTCAGGTCAAGGTCCAGGGTCAAAGTATCAATCGGTCAACTGGGTCAATACGACTCAACAGAGTCGACTCGGTCAAAGTCTATCGAGTCAAATCTGGTTAACTCAGTCAGACACACTAAAACAGATTAACTAAGTTTGAGAATCAGCTAGCTAGTCAGCTGAAAGGTCTGAATCACATAAGCTTGTTGGTTCTGTGAAACTAACAGTTCAAATACTATCTTACAACATTACAACAATACATATAAAATTGAAATAAAACTTCATAATTTAACTACAACTACAAACTTAGCTTTACCTGCAAATGCAGTTGCAAGCTTCCAGTAGAGAGACAACTCAGAACATTCAATTAACCCTCATTCTAACATTTCAATCACACAACATCACATCTTGAACAACACACAGTCACCTTCATACACATCAGACCCAGCTTATATAAAACACTAACAATTTCAGTTGAGACCAACACCATCTGCTAATGCTCATCTTCATTAACAGTTGCACTTCATTCTTCCCAATGTGTATCAATCCACTGAACTTTAACCCCTCTCATATCCCCATCAACATTGGCATATAGTTGCAATCCCTTCCATTGTATTTACCAAACTCAGGTCATCCTAAGACTACAATACAAGTCCATCCCCATACCATAAACTGAACTCCATTATCACTTATGTACATCTAACATTTATTCATCCACAACTCCAGATTTCTTCCCTGCATCCTACAACACCACCAATACAGTTCTAATAATAGGTTCGACTCATACTACTCAAGCATGTTCATCAGCAATGTCTACACACACTCATCCATTCTAATTCAAACCATCATCACATGCATTTCCATTTCAGCACCACTACTTCCACCTGCAATACTAGTTAATCTGCACTTCAGCTCAACAACCACTCTACCAACACATTTTATGTAACAACATCAACACCAGTTCAGCACTGGACCACTAACTCCTTCTCTGCACTCCACAATACCAATTCTAAGACAAACACAACTCCACCTCAATGCATACCAACCTGCAGTATTCATGCCCCTTGCAGAACTCTAAACATTCTCAATTATTGCATTAACTCAAATATTTTCCCTAATTTACTCAACCAATTCATAACAACTCCAATTCCTGCACACTCAAATTTCAATTCAAAGTGCATCCAATAAATATCCAAATTCGATAATTCAAAATGAAATTCGATTCAACTCTGTTTGGTAAAAAGAGGTTACCTCAAACAGTGACTCCAAACTCTTCTTCTCCAACTGTGATTCAACCCATGAACCCTAAATCTCTGCTCTATCAAGAACCCTAATTCACTGATTCAATTTCCTAGAGAAACTGCAACTAAACCCAATATATCCACTTATTCTTCGATTCAGAAAAAACCCACCATTAATTCAATCCCCTAAACCATTAACTTCATCTTCAAACTCTCCTCTGAACTTTTCTTATGAACCCTAGCTTTTGATTCGATTCTCAAATCAGCTTCAGAACAACCCCACAACTTTCATCAAACACCAATTAAGAACGAACCCATCTTCAATTTCATCTTATTCATCACCAATTCGAGACCCCAATTCATAATCACAGAAAACCCCATCTTGGTTCCCTGAATCATCTTTTCTTCTTCATCAACAACAACCTCGACTCCTCCATCATCTATACATCTTCATCATCTGCTCACTACCTTCATCAAATGATTCTCTCAAATCTTACCTCAAAGTCATCTCTCGGTTTCGAACAGAAGAAGAGAGGAGAAGAAGAAAGAAGAAACGAGGAGATAAGAATAATGAAGAAAGAAGGGAAAGAAAATAGAGTAAGTTAATCTTCACCGTTCGGCTGGGGATAAGGACGACCAAATTACTGAGGCACCCACAACTTGGATAAGGGATGTCATAGTCCATCATCAAAATGACAATTTTCCCTCCGTAAATAAACTGATAAATCTTCTTCATATGCTATTTGAATGACACGTTCGAGTAGTCCATTTTGCGTAACTTTTCGAGATATAATCAACGGTACTAATTTCGTATCTAGATCATTGTTAGATTAGTTTCTATTAATTAACGTTCATGTCAAACTAATCGAGTTATTTTCGGCTAAATCGACACTTGACCAGTCTAATAGCGTTGACGAGCTTGAGGGTCTTTACATTCTCCCCACTTTATACATTTTCGTCCTCGAAAATCGAACCACCCTTTTGATCTTCAAAAACTCCCCACCTTATAGAATAATCTCATCTCTTGTCTAGGCGCAAACAAATGAAACAAAGCACAAACGTATATGGATTTCAACAACTAAAATTTGTGGCTCTAGGTTCAGTAGACTAATTTCTACTTAAATAAGTTACTGGTTCTAATTACGAGAGAAAATATTCTATAAGCTTCTAAATAAAATTCCGGATCTATAAGTTCACTATCAGAAGCAAGCTTTCCTTCTATGCCTAGTGATACAAGAACGCAGTTGCCATGTCTAGGTTCGCGACGCCTGACAATGCCTATCTACATAACAAGTATCACATGAACACATAAGAATTACCAACCTCATTATTCCTAGTGCTGGATTAGCTAAGTGTTAACTTATTATGATTAACTAAGTATTAATTTATTAAGATTAATTAGTTTTTAATTTCTATCTTAATTGGTGTAAGTCTATAAATTTACTTCATAAAATATATAAATAGTTCATAGCATTTTAAACAATTTAATCATCTGAATTTTTATTTATTTATTTATTAATGTAAATAATCCCAATTCGATTTTACGTCAATTTATAATAATTTGATAATTTAATTTTTGTGTAATACCTTATATAAATTTTCCAAATACTATCTATTATAAATTTGCTACCAGCGTAATTACTCAAATACTTTTATCAACTGTGTGATTATTCTCATTATTCTTAAGTGGATAGTCTGGTTGGTATACTAAGCCTTAATCTTCTAAATATAATTCTACATTCATGTAAAAATTGATATAATAGATTTTATTTATTCAGATTGAATCCGTATACCATATCTTGTTAAATATTGGCGTTGGTCATTTAATATGATTTAAATTCTGAGTCTGTACGCAATTTTAATATGTCTTAATAGTCTTTAGATTTTTGCTATTAATAAAAAGTATCTTATTCATAGGCAAAATTATTCTCCTTAAAGTCTAACTTTGTACTAAGCATTCAAGTACTATAAATATCACTTCATGTGTACAATTTAGTCATTTAGTGAATCATCTATTGGACTAGAAAGATAATCCGGGTATAAAAATCGTTAACAAGTTTAGTCTTTACTCATGCATTATATGACTCACGTTCTTAATCCCACCTAATAAGTCTTATATTAATTATTGGTTTAAACACAAAACTCATAATTCTAATTCGTTATTAGTTAACTTTGCAAAACTTAACTGTAAGCACTAATAATTTTTACATAGCTATTTAATCCTAATCATTATTTTATCGCTATATATTCTTTAATGAGATTTTATTTTGAGTTACGATCAATATAATACTAACTTAAATTCTAACAGTTTAAGTTCGTCATACAAATTTTCCATTTCAAAAGATGATTACATCTATTTACGAAGAAGGATCCTATCAATATACGAAATTATTTTCTTTTAGTTCTAATATTACACTAAGTATCTGAATACTATCATTACTATTTCATGTATATTTGTTTCATTTTAAAGATTTACTGGATCATTTATTAGACTAAGGTTATTGGTGTACCCTACAATTTTTACTTTATTACCTATACAAACAATCAAACAAACAAATCAATCAATCAAAGTATTTTAATTCTTGATTACTTTTAGTGATTAAGATTTATCTCACAACCCAACCAAGTTATAAATTCCACTAACTGGCACTGGCTATTTCTATCTTCTCCCATATAAGATCTAATAGTGAGCTCTGATACCAACACTGTAGCGCCCCTAAAGCTATCAGTTGATTCATCCAAGAGATTAACTAAATAAAGAGGCACTACGAATCTAAATCAAATATTTAAGCATTCAACTAAGAAATGTGTTACAAAACTTAACCCAAAACTAACCCGCTATGAAGCATATATATAAAAGAAGTTCTCTCAAATGATACATATACAATAGTCATTAGGTTTACAGATACAGTAAATAATATAATAAACATAGTAGAAGTTATCCAACTATTGAAGCTTTCGCTGCGCAACTCTGATCTGTCTCTAAAACTGAAAGTGGGAATGGGTGAGCACATCATCCTTAAAAGGGGTGCCCAGCAGGAATAAAATTTAACTTTCAAGTAATCATGTCAAGATTTGGAAACAATAATGTTTTCCCAAACATTAAAAAGTGACCAAGTCATGAAATAAACACACTTGAATATGTACAAGCTCTTTCTTCAAACAATGCATACTATTCGTGCTAACCACACTCATTAGCTGTTGATATCACCAAAACCATGATGACCCGTAGTAAGCATAAAATCTGAATTCATGTAGGTATAAATGTGAAAGAGCGTATCCTCATAGAAATAAACAAACATATATATGGACTAACTCATTCTTCAAATAATGGTTAATATTCGTGCTAACCATACTCATTAGCTATTGACATCACCAAAACCATGGTGACCCACTCTAAGCATAAAAGCTGAATTCATGTAGATATAAATGTGAAGGAGCATATCCTATATACCACATGTGGAAATTCTCATTTCCCATAACAATTCATATTGACAACAAAGCACTACAAGTCCTTTCCAAACCTTGGAAAGTTTAACAGAATCAACAGAACTATCACAATGCAATTTAGACAAAGCATGGAATACACAAACTGATAATGCATGAGTTTAATAAACAAAGACTTTTGTAAAAGAAATAACAATGATTACAAAAGAGTCAAATGTATTCCCGCCTCTTTTGATGACAAGCCACACCTACCTCGAGATCCACGATCCATTGGTTCATCCTTTGAATCGATCGTTGTTAATATAGACTAACTGTTAATCATTAAGAATCTAACCAAAAGGCTCACACAAGAATCATACACGTCTAACTAATGGTTCTAAGTCCATTTATTTATCATTTTATATCTTTAGCAACGCTAAGGTTTACTAATTGAATTAGGTTGGTTCTATAGTCCGATAGCTAAGTCTTATAAATATCTACACACTGTAGAAGGAATCAAAGGCTAAATCTGACCACAAAGGTCCAATACATGTTCCTTAGGAAAAATGGCTATAAGCCCAAGTTCACTAAATAGGCCCATTAAACTAAGGCCAAGTCTAATTGGATCAACTAACGGTCATTAACAGTCAACGGGTCTCTAACAGTCAACGTCTAAGGTCAGGTCAAGGTCCAGGGTCAAATAGTCAAAGTATCAATCGGTCAACCGGGTCAATACGACTCAACAGAGTCGACTCAGTCAAAGTCTACCGAGTCAAATCTGGTTAACTTAGTCAGACACAATAAAACAGATTAACTGAGTCTGAGAATCAGCTAGCTAGACAGCTGACAGGTCTAAATCACATAAGCTTGTTGGTTCTATGAAACTAACAGTTCAAATACTATCTTACAACATTACAACAATACATATAAATTGAAATACAACTTCATAATTTAACTACAACTGCAAACTTAGCTTTACCTACAAATGCAGTTGCGAGCTTCCAGTAGAGAGACAACTCAGAACATTCAATTAAACCTCATTCTAATATTTCAATCACACAACATCACATCTTGAACAACACACAGTCACCTTTATACACATCAGACCCAGTTTATATAAAACACTAATAATTTCAGTTGAGACCAACACCATCTGCTAATGCTCATCTTCATTAACAGTTGCACTTCATTCTTCCCAAGGTGTATCAATCCACTGAACTTTAACCCCTCTCATATCCCCATCAACATTGGCATGTAGTTGCAATACCTTCCATTATATTTACCAAACTTAGGTCATCCTAATACTACAATACAACTCCATCCCCAGACCATGAACTGAACTCCATTATCACTTATGTACATCTAACATTTATTCATCCATAACTCCAGATTTCTTTCCTGCATCCTACAACACCACCAATACAGTTCTAATACTAGGTTCGACTCATACTACTCAAGCCTGTTCATCAGCAATGTCTACACACACTCATCCATTCTAATTCAAACCATCATCACATGCATCTCCATTTCAGCACCACTACTTCCACCTGCAATACTAGTTAATCTGCACTTCAGCTCAACAACCACTCTACCAACACATTTCATGTAACAACATCAACACCAGTTCAGCACTAGACCCCCAACTCCTTCTCTGCACTCCACAATACCAATTCTAAGACAAACACAACTCCACCTCAATGCATACTGATGAGTGCCAAATATTGTATATATTTATCCCTTTTTGTTGGCATTTTAACTCATCTTTTATGCATTAATTCTACATTTTATCCCACATTCTGTATTTTCATTGTTTTCAAGAATAAATATTTTTATTAATTAATTTTGCATTTTTAGGTAATAAATAAAGTTCGGATGAGTCGCGGAGCGAAAAGAGCGGAAAAGCAGTGAAAAGCCGGGAGAAATTACGCAAGGAAGCCGCGAAGAATGGTGCGCACAACCTCATTTTCTACACACAAAAGCGCCTCCGTTCTCAGCCGTCAGATCAGTTCTCAGAAGCATCCGATGGTCGCTCCTTCATAGAGCATCAAAATCTGAAGTCTCTGCCAAGCACCACAGCGCTGAAATTCCAAGCCTTCAGATTAGATGGTAGTTGAATCCAACGGTCGATCCCTTGCTGTTCGTCAACGTTTGATATCTCCGCCTTACACTACAACACCTAACCCCATCTAGAGCCGTTAACTTCGTTGTATAAAAAAATCCAGCGGTCGCTACAAGCTTCACTTCATCTCACCGTCCGATTGGTCTTTCATCTCCCTATCCCACGGCTCAGCGTCGCAGATCATCAAACTCGATACACTCGCCTCACACCCTAGCGACCGAGCACCTACACCTCAAACAAACGCACCCTTCCCTTTCTCCTTCGAACCATCTCCTCCATCACCCCCTCTGCAGAACCGCCATGCCCCGTACCACCACCATGTCCGTCTCCATCACCACCACCTCACCCCAAATCACTCCACTAATTTCTCCCCAACTCTATTCTACCTAAACCCATCACGTACCATCTCTTTAGCATCATTAATAACCTCAATTTCTCATCTCTCTGCCTGAAACCCTAGGTGAGAAATTGGGGATATATATGATGATTAAAGCATCAATTGGAGCTCGAGAGGAACGAGAAGAAGCAGGAGAAGATTGGGTCGACGAGATGGAGCGAATATCTCATCAACAGTAGGTAAATCAATTTCACCAAACCCTAGTTCTACTGATTTTGGGGGAAAATTGGGGGAAAACCTAATTATGTGTAATGGGTATAAATTGATGTCATATGAAGTATGTAGAGGAGACTGTATACCTCTCTGGACTAGCCAGTAGAGAATTTGCTACAATTTTTATGAACTTCAAATTTTAGTTGCTTATCAGTGACAGTTGAAAATTGCTTCTGTTTGTAGTTATCTGATATGTTGCAATTTGTGTTTAATTTATATCATATGATGAATGTGAATGTTTTATACATGGTTAGCATGAGCTAATCAGCTTCAGGCCAAGGCTCAGTGAAGCCTTGTGCACTGTCAAGTGTGAATGAGCTAGGATAGTTACTTCCTGTTGCTGTGTTTTGATTGTGCAAATGAGAGATGCCAATGTTCATAGAGCCTGTGATTGGCTGTACTGTCAAAAGACAGCCAATGCTAGGGGTAGACTAGTGAGCAAGTTGGTGTTCTTCCATTTCTAGTTGTATGCTTAGGAATGAACATAACCTAGAAACATGTCACTTGATTAGGACACAAGGTGGATCATAAGCCTTGGCTTACCCACCAATTCCCTCTTAGTAATTTACATTTTCAGTTCTAAGTTTGCTTCCTGATCAGTCATTTTCTTCAGTTACTTTTCTTGCCTTTCATTTTCTTGCACTTTGTAGCTACTGTGCACTGAAGTCAGTGCACTGAACTCACCCTGCCCTTGGCTGCCAAGCCTTGGTTATTTGCTGCTTTTCTTGGCTGTTTCTTTGCTGCTTTATCTTCCAAGCCTTGGTTATTGTCTGTTTTTCTTTACTTACCTTGCATTCTTGTCTGTATGCCATTTACCTTGCCTGCCCTTAGCTCACTACACACTTTAGCTAGGAAAACTTCTTATATGCTCCTCTCCCTGTGGACAAACCCCTACTCCCCCTTTTATTACAAATCTTGACCTTGTATACTTGCAAGTGTTTTGTGTGCTTCCCATTTTCACACCAACAAGTACTTTGAGTCTTTAGTACGCAAGTATGGCATAACTCACAAGGTTGCTACTCCGTACCACCCTCAGTCCAGTGGACAAGTAGAAGTTTCTAATAGGGAAATTAAGCACATTCTCGAGAAGACAGTTAACCCGTCCAGGAAAGATTGGTCATTGAGATTGAATGATGCTTTGTGGGCCTATAGAACAGCTTATAAGACACCAATTGGCATGTCCCCCTATCGTCTAGTGTATGGAAAGCCGTGCCATCTACCTGTGGAATTAGAACATCGTGCCTACTGGGCAGTCAAAGAGCTGAACTTTTCTCTGGACGAAGCTGGAATTCAACGGAAACTTCAACTCAACGAGTTGGAAGAATTGAGAAATGAGGCTTATGACAGTGCCAAGCTGTACAAGCAGAAGATGAAGATGTTTCATGACAAGCGTATTCTGCGCAAATCCTTCACTCCTGGTCAGAAAGTCTTGCTGTATGACTCCCGATTACATCTTTTTCCGGGAAAACTGCGTTCCAGATGGAAGGGTCCGTACCTAGTACGCACAGTTTTTCCTCATGGAGCTGTAGAGTTGGAGGATGTCTCCAACAAGAACGTTTTCAAAGTCAACGGGCAGAGATTAAAGCCATTCCTTGAGCCATTTCCACCCGACATTGAAACAACCAACCTGGAGGACCCAGTCTATGTGGACTAAACTGGTCCACTTTTTCCCTAATAACCAAACTGTTTTCCAAATGTTTCCCTAAAAACCAAAATTTTTCTTTTTCCCGACAAAACCAAATTTTTCCAAAGAGTCCAATCCCATTAAAAACCAAAATTTTCTTGTAGATAATGTGTTAGTTAAATTTCCTTTTGTGTATATTTTGTGCTCATCCATTGTGACTGCTAATATGATGGATTTTTGCCTTGAATAACGGAGTTTTAATCGAGCTGCCACCGTACAATCGGGTATTCTCTCTCCTTTTACTCTACTCAGCATGTCCCTTTTCATATATTGTTTTATAATTCTTTCCATACTTTGAAACATTGAGGACAATGTTTAGTTTAGGTTTGGGGGTATAGAGTAGATACCATGATAATTTGCTATAATTGAAAACGAACTCCTTCTTCTTTTTGAAAAAAATTGAAAAATTCCAAAAAAATTGAAAAATCAAAATTGAAAAAAATTAAAAAATGAAAAAATCATAAAAATGGAGCTCATTTACCGTGAAATGTTGACTCTTGTGCAAATATGTATTTTTATTAGGAGTCTTAGTCTAGATATTTAGGCACCCTGATTCTAGCACAATTCACATAGTGATAAGAAATTTGCACGCGCACGATCTACCAATACATGTATGGCCTCGATCTTCAAGGTGTTGGATAGGAAGTTACGATTGCCAATCACTTTAGAATACTGAACGAAACTGGACTAGCTTGTTCTTTGGTTGGTTGGGATAGAAGATGGAGGTTACATTAAGAAAGACAACCATCGAATTTAACTGGGTGCATCAAAAAGGGCTACCTCTTGCAAAGTGTCATGTAATCTTTTGTTTCTTTTTGTTATGTATCAAAAGTGTTTCCTTGTAAAAAAAAAAAAAAAAAAAAAAAAAAAAAAAAAAAAAAAAAAAAAAAAAAAAAAAAAAAAAAAAAAAAAAAAAAAAAAAAAAAAAAAAAAAAAAAAAAAAAAAAAAAAAAAAAAAAAAAAAAAAAAATCAAGTATTTATCAATTCCATCATCTCTTGTTCCAAAAATAAAAGAGAATAGTAAATGTAAATAAGAGTCATGTAATTTGTCATCTTTTGTTGTTTCTTTGTAATAAGCAAGGAGGGTGTATGCCATTGATGTACAACGCGAGCAATTGTGAAATACCTCCAACTCATTCACAATTCTCGTAAAGTCCGGACAGCTAGCTAGATTTCGACCTCAGTTCTTAGCCTGAGAAACTATCTCTTGGTGATTAGTAGTCATGACTTCAGATCTTTCTTTACACATGTGTAGATACACTTTACACTCTTATCACATGTCCTTATTTGTTATCAGTGCTAGGATTGTGCCTTCGATAGCTAGATTGACATCTCCATTTTGCTGTGAGCTTAACTGTTTTGCACATGTCACGTTTGATGGAATATGAGCTTATATTTTGACCTAGAACTTTGTAGGTACGTTCTAAGCAAACCTTCACGAGACTTCAACTCGTCCACTAGGGACACTTAGTGGTTTAAAAGGCTTAGTGCATACGCTAAATGCATTCGAGAGACCAGCGACAGTGGTATAGTTAGGATTTCCGTAGTTTTGTTTTACTTGAGGACAAGTAAAATTCAGGTTTGGGGGTATTTGATGAGTGCCAAATATTGTATATATTTATCCCTTTTTGTTGGCATTTTAACTCATCTTTTGTGCATTAATTCTACATTTTATCCCATATTCTGTATTTTCATTGTTTTCAAGAATAAATATTTTTATTAATTAATTTTGCATTTTTAGGTAATAAATAAAGTTCGGATGAGTCGCGGAGCGAAAAGAGCAGAAAAGTAGTGAAAAGCCGGGAGAAATTACGCAAGGAAGCCGCGAAGAATGGTGCGCACAACCTCATTTTCTACACACAAAAGCGCCTCCGTTCTCAGCCGTCAGATCAGTTCTCAGAAGCATCCAACGGTCGCTCCTTCATAGATCATCAAAATCTGAAGTCTCTGCCAAGCACCACAGCGCTGAAATTTCAAGCCTTCAGATTAGATGGTAGTTGAATCCAACGGTCGCTCCCTTGCTGTGCATCGAAGTTTGATATCTCCACCTAACACTACAACACCTAACTCCATCTGGCGTCGTTGATCTTGTTGTATTATATAATCCAGCGGTCGCTACAAGCTTCACTTCATCCCACCGTCCGATTGATCTTTCATCTCCCTATCCCACGGCCCATCGTCGCAGATCATCAAACTCGATACACTCGCCTCACACCCTAGCGACCGAGCACCTACACCCCAAACAAACGCACCCTTCCCCTTTCTCCATCGAACCATCTCCTCCATCACCCCCTCTGCAGAACCGCCATGCCCCGTACCACCACCATGTCCGTCTCCATCACCACCACCTCACCCCAAATCACTCCACTAATTTCTCCCCAACTCTATTCTACCTAAACCCATCACGTACCATCTCTTTAGCATCATTAATAACCTCAATTTCTCATCTCTCTGCCTAAAACCCTAGGTGAGAAATTGGGGATATAAGTGATGATTAAAGCATCAATTGGAGCTCGAGAGGAACGAGAAGAAGCAGGAGAAGAGTGGGTCGACGAGATGGAGCGAGTATCTCATCAACAGTAGGTAAATCAATTTCACCAAACCCTAGTTCTACTGATTTTGGGGGAAAATTGGGGGAAAACCCAATGATGTGTAATGGGTATAAATTGATGTTATATGAAGTGTGTAGGAGACACTGTATACCTCTCTGTACTAGCCAGTAGAGAATTTGAGACAAATTTTTATGAACTTAAAATTTCAGTGCTTGTCTGTTAACAGTTGAGAATTGCTTCTGTTGTAGTTATCTGATATGTTGCAATTTGTGTTTAAATTATCTCATATGATGTATGTATGTTGCCATAACATGGTTAGCATGAGCTAATCAGCCTCAGGCCAAGGCTCAGTGAAGCCTTGTGCACTGTCAAGTGTGAATGAGCTAGGATAGTTACTTCCTGTTGCTGTGTTTTGATTGTGCAAATGAGAGATGCCAATGCTCATAGAGCCTGTGATTGGCTGTACTGTCAAAAGACAGCCAATGCTAGGGGTAGACTAGTGAGCAAGTTGGTGTTCTTCCATTTCTAGTTGTATGCTTAGGAATGAACATAACCTAGACCATGTCACTTGATTAGGACACAAGGTGGATCATATGCCTTGGCTTACCCACCACTTCTCTTTCAGTCAATTATAATTTCAAGTCCTGTGTGTTTGCAATTTCAGTTATATTTTCTTGCTTTTTATTTTCTTGCACCTTGTAGCTACTGTGCACTGAAGTCAGTGCACAATCCTGCCTCTTGCCCTTGGCTGCCAAGCCTTGGTTGTTTGCTGCTTTTCTTAACTGCTTCTTTATTGCTTTACCCTGCATTTTTGGTTCTTTGCTTATCTTTCCAAGCTGTGGTTCTTAGCCTGTTTCTCTATTGCTTTACCTTGTGTTCTTGTTTGTATGCCTGAAACCTTGTTTGCCTTTAGATCACTGCCATAGTGCATTGCCACTCTTATTAGCCTAGGAAAACTTCTTATATGTTCCTCTCCCTGTGGACAAACCCCTACTCACCCTTTTATTATAAATTTTGACCTTGTATACTTGCAAGTGTTTTGTGTGCATCTCAGAATCCACAACAAGTTTTTGGCGCCGCTGCCGGGGAGCTGGCTGCCATATTTTTGAAGTTTTCAGAGTCTGCTGCTGTTGTTGGCCCTGCCAAGTTGCTGCTGTTGCTGTTGCTTCTGCCAAGCTGTTGCTGCTGCTGTTGCTGCTGCCAAGCTTGCTGCCAACTGAAGCTGCCTAGCTGCTGCTGCTGCTGTTGCTTCTGCCAAGCTGCTGCCAAGCTGCTGCCTACTGGGCTGCCTATTTCTGTTGCTGCTGGGCTTGTGCCAACTCTCTGCTACTGGGATTGCAACCTCTGAACTGGGCTTGAACCAACTGAGCTGGGCTCAGTAACCTCAATTTCTCTGGGCTTGCAACTTCTTCTGCTGGGCTTGCAACTTCTGCTCTTGGGCTTCGTTGCTGCTGCTGGGCTTGTGCGTGAGCTTAGGACGATCCTAAAGCCCAACTGGGCTGTGCAACTAAAAGGGGACTAAAAGCCTATTTTTGGGCTTCCCTCCAAAAACCAAGTAAGCCTAACCCATGAGTTAACCCACTTGGGCCTCATTTAAATTCAATTTTGGGCTTGTAATAATTAATTTAATTATTTATTTGGGATTGTAATAATTTTTATTTTCTTTTTTTTTATATTTGGGATTGTAATAATTTCTTTTTGTTTTTCTTTATTTTTCTTTTATTTTTCTTTTTCTTTTATGGGTTTGTTTTAATTATTATTATTGTTTTTATTTTCTTTTATGAGTTGTGATAATTTATGCTAGGATTAGTTCAAAAAAAAAAAAAAAAATTTCTTTTTCCAAAGCCCAAATCTTTTAAACCAAAAACAAAACCCCTTCTTTAAACCAAAACCCATTCAAAACCAAATCTTCATAACCCTTGGGCCAAATTGTTTCCGATTGCTCTGTCTGACCAACATGTTAGTTAAGGTACCTACTAGGACATGATTGTGACCTACAGAGACCAGACAAACAGACTTGTTAGAATTAACCCAGACGAACCTATCGAAATTCTAAGTTCTGAGGGAGACAGTCCAGATCAACCAGAAACAATGGGAGAACCCCGTATTCTCAAGGATTATATGTACCCAACTAGAGCCAGTCAACCGTCCTGTATTTTGCTGCCCGAGGCTAATGGCCATTATGAGCTGAAATCTAGCACAATACAGATGCTTCCTATTTTTAGAGGTGTTGAGAATGAAAACCCGTACCACCACGTGAGAGAATTCGAGGAAATTTGTGGAACTCTGCGTTTCATTCAAATGACCGACGAAACCCTGAAGTTAAGGCTTTTTCCTTTCTCCCTGAAAGATAAGGCAAAGGCCTGGCTCTATGCTTTACAGCCTCAATCCATCATGACATGGGATGACCTCACAAAGGAGTTTTTCAAAAAGTTTTTCCCGAACCACAAGACTGCGACAATTCGTCAAAGTCTGAATAGCTTTGTGCAATTAGAAGGTGAGACCTTAGCTAGATACCTGGAGAGATTCAATGAATTATTGCTCCAATGTCCCCATCATGGTTTTGAAAAATGGAGACTTGTGCAAATTTTGTATGAAGGTCTAGATGTGTCCACCCGAACAACGGTTGAGTCAATGTGTAATGGTCTATTCGTAGATAAAACTGCTGACGCGTCTTGGGACTTCTTGATTGAAGTAGCTGAAAAGACGCAACAGTGGGAATCCATCCGTGAAACCAGAAAGACTACATCCGAAGCAAAGGCTTTTAGGATTGAAGCGGATTTTGAGGGTAGAGCAAACATGGCATCAATAGTTAGGAGATTAGAAGAGTTAGAACTACATAAAAATTCAAAACCTTCCACCACTACTCTCCGAGAACATGTCGCTTCGTCTGTTTGTGCTGCTTGTAACGACCCCAACCATCAATTCCAAAATTGTCCCGATTTGCTTGCAGTCCATGAGTCTAGGCTTGAACAGGCACATGCCATGTTTCAAAAACCAGAGCATAACCCTTATTCAAAGACCTACAATCCAGGATGGAGAAACCACCCTAACTTTTCATGGTCAAAAGGGCCCACTCAAGGAGGACCATCTCAACCCAATCAGAGCTATCAGAACAATCAGGGATATCAGAACAATCAAGGTTATCAACACCCGAGAAACCCTCAACAACAATCAAACTCTCAACAACAATCATATCCTCAACAAAATACAGACAAGAGATTATCCACCCTAGAGGAAATGTTTCAGAGTTTGATGCAAAGTCAGAAAAATCTAGATCAAAAGATGGATCAAATATGTGAGAGAGAAAAGGGTAAACTTCCGAGCCAACCCCAACAAAATCCAAAGAGGATATTTCAAACAGGCACAACATCCTGCACTGAAACCTCACCTGATCAAATCCATGCCATTACCACCCTCCGAAGTGGTAAAGTCATCGAGAACAACGTGGGCGAACCTAATGAATCTGATACAAATTCCACACTGTCTCCACAACCCCAGAAAACCAAAGAATCTGAGCAAGTTGGAAAATCTGACAATTCTACTGCTGTGAATGTCCCTTTGCCAACTCATCTTCCTGTTGCCCCATTTCCTCAAAGATTGATCTATCAACAGAAAAGTACCCATTACAATGAGATGTTAGATCTGTTCAAGAGAGTCAACATCAACATTCCTTTTCTTGAAGCAATCAAGCAAATCCCTACTTATGCCAAATTCCTCAAAGACTTGTGTACTCAAAAGCGCAAGCTCAATGTGCAAAAACGTGCTTTTTTAGCTGAGCAGGTGAGTTCCATCATTCTGAACAAAACTCCACCCAAGTTTAGGGATCCAGGATGTCCAACAATTTCTTGCACTATAGGAGAACACACGGTCAATAAAGCGTTATTAGACCTAGGTGCAAGTGTTAACCTACTGCCATATTCTGTTTATGAGCAGTTAGGTCTTGGGGAGTTGAAACCAACATCTATCACTCTACAGCTGGCAGACCGATCTGTCAAGATTCCTCGTGGAGTGGTCGAAGACGTTTTGATCAAGGTTGACAAATTCTATTTTCCCGTAGACTTCATTGTCTTAGACACTCAACCTGTACAAAACCCAAATTGTCACATTCCTGTCATCTTAGGACGTCCTTTCTTGGCTACGTCCAACGCGATCATCAACTGTCGGAATGGAGTGTTAAAACTGTCTTTTGGTAACATGACGGTAGAATTGAATGTGTTCGATATTAGTCAACAACCTGTGAATCTTGATGATGATGATGTGCATGAAGTTAATATGATTGAAGGATTGATGCAAGATTCGTTGACTAACATTCTATCCGTCGACCCCTTTCAAGCATGTATGGAGAACTTTAACCCAGATTCCTATGATGATGCATACTGTAGTGACGTCCTATCTCTGCTCGAATCTGTACCTCAAATGGACATCACTGAAAGGAAATATGAAGTGGAACCACCCTTACTCTCTGATTCCAAGCTTATTCCATCCATTGTTGAGCCACCCAAGCTTGAATTGAAAACGTTGCCTAGTACGTTGAAGTACGCATTCCTAGGTTCTTCTGATACTTTACCTGTCATTATTTCATCATGTTTAGACACGGAACAGGCAAGTAAGCTTTTAGAAGTACTTAAGGAACACAAAGAGGCCTTAGGATGGACCATCTCAGATCTCAAAGGAATTAGTCCCACCATTTGCATGCACCACATTAACCTTGAAGAGAATGCCAAACCATCTAGGGAAATGCAAAGGAGACTTAATCCTAACATGAGAGATGTAGTCAAAGGAGAGATCCTGAAACTACTTGATGCAGGTATCATATACCCAATTCCCGATAGCAAATGGGTTAGTCCCATTCAAGTTGTGCCTAAGAAGTCAGGCATTACTGTTGTTCAGAACGACAAGAATGAATTAGTCCCTACTCGTACAACCACAGGATGGCGAGTATGCATCGACTACAGGAAGTTGAACACAGTAACAAGGAAGGATCACTTCCCGCTCCCTTTCATTGACCAAATGCTAGAACGTGTGTCTGGACACAGTCACTACTGTTTTCTAGATGGCTTTTCCGGTTATAACCAAATTCACATTGCCCCAGAAGATCAGGAAAAAACTACATTCACGTGTCCATTTGGGACGTTTGCTTATAGACGTATGCCCTTCGGGTTGTGTAATGCACCTGCTACTTTTCAGCGTTGCATGATGAGCATTTTTTCTGACATGATAGATAGTTTTCTCGAGATCTTTATGGATGATTTCTCTGTTTTTGGTTCCTCGTTTGACGAATGTTTGAAACATCTTGCCCTCGTGATATCCAGATGTAAAGAAAAGAACCTTGTTCTAAATTGGGAAAAATGCCATTTTATGGTGAATTCAGGAATAGCTCTACGACACATCATCTCAGAAAAAGGAATTGAAGTGGATAAAGCTAAAGTTGACCTCATTCAACATCTACCACAACCTTGCTCTGTGAAGGAGATCAGATCGTTTCTAGGTCATGCTGGTTTTTACCGGCGATTCATCAAAGATTTCAGCGAAATCTCCAGACCTATGTGCAGTCTTCTCTCCAAAGATGTTGCCTTCAATTTCGATGCTGCTTGTGTGAAGGCATGGGAGGAATTAAAAACCCTTCTCACCACCGCTCCTATAGTCCGACCACCCGATTGGAAGCTTCCGTTCGAACTTATGTGTGATGCCTCTGATTATGCTGTTGGTGCTGTTTTAGGACAGCGAGTTGATAGACTACCATATGTGATATACTATGCTAGCAAAACCCTTAATGATGCCCAACTCAATTATTCAACTACCGAGAAGGAATTGCTTGCCGTCGTTTTCGCATTAGACAAGTTTAGATCTTATCTGATAGGGTCTAAGGTCATCATATACACAGACCATGCGGCTTTGAAGTATCTTCTTTCCAAGAAGGATGCTAAAGCTCGCCTTATTCGATGGATACTCTTATTACAGGAATTCGATCTCGAAATCCGTGATAAGAAAGGTTGTGAGAATGTGGTTGCTGATCATTTGTCTAGATTAACTTTAGAGTCTATTGATGATTGTGAGCTGATTAGAGAATCATTCCCAGATGAACAGCTGATGTCTATCTCAGACCTTCCTTGGTTTGCTGATATTGTTAACTACCTCGCTACAGGTAGGATGCCCTCACGTTGGTCAAGACAAGACCGCTCTAAATTCCTGGCTGAAGTCAAACATTTCCTTTGGGATGACCCATATTTGTTCAAGTACTGTCCAGACCAAATCATTAGGAGATGTGTCCCCAACACTAAACAGAAAGATGTGATATCTTTCTGTCATGACCAAGCATGTGGAGGCCATTTCAGTGCCAAGAAAACCGCTGCAAAGATCTTGCAGTGTGGATTCTATTGGCCATCATTGTTCAAGGATTGCCATGATTATTGTGTTGCTTGTGAACGCTGTCAAAAGCTAGGAAGCATTTCGAGGAGAAACATGATGCCATTGAACCCCATTTTGATTGTGGAGATTTTTGATGTTTGGGGGATAGACTTCATGGGTCCATTTCCCATGTCTGACAGCAAGTTGTACATCCTAGTCGCAGTTGATTACGTTTCTAAGTGGGTAGAAGCCATAGCAACCAGAACAAATGACCACAAGGTGGTACTTTCATTTCTAAAGGAGAACATATTTTCACGTTTTGGTACCCCTAGAGCTATCATCAGTGACGACGGTTCACATTTTCGTAACAAGTACTTTGAGTCTTTAGTACGCAAGTATGGCATAACTCACAAGGTTGCTACTCCGTACCACCCTCAGACTAGTGGACAAGTGGAAGTGTCTAATAGGGAAATTAAGCACATTCTGGAGAAGACGGTCAACCCGTCCAGGAAAGATTGGTCATTGAGATTGAATGATGCTTTGTGGGCCTATAGAACAGCTTATAAGACACCAATTGGCATGTCCCCCTATCGTCTAGTGTATGGAAAGCCGTGCCATCTACCTGTGGAATTGGAACATCGTGCCTACTGGGCAATCAAAGAGCTGAACTTTTCTCTGGACGAAGCTGGAATTCAAAGGAAACTTCAACTCAACGAGTTGGAAGAATTGAGAAATGAGGCCTATGACAGTGCCAAGCTGTACAAGCAGAAGATGAAGATATTTCATGATAAGCGTATTCTGCGCAAATCCTTCACTCCTGGTCAGAAAGTCTTGCTGTATGACTCCGATTACATCTTTTTCCAGGAAAACTGCGTTCCAGATGGAAGGGACCGTACCTAGTACGCACAGTTTTTCCTCATGGAGCTGTAGAGCTAGAGGATGTCTCCAACAAGAACGTTTTCAAAGTCAACGGGCAGAGATTAAAGCCATTCCTTGAGCCATTTCCACCCGACATTGAAACAACCGACCTGGAGGACCCAGTCTATGTGGACTAAACTGGTCCACTCTTTCCCTAAATAACCAAACAGTTTTCCAAATCTTTCCCTAAAAACCAAAATTTTTCCTTTTCCCATCAAAACCAAATGTATCCCAACAAAACCAAATTTTTTCCAAAAAGTCCAATCCCATTAAAAAAACCAAAATTTTCTTGTAGATAATGTGTTAGTTAAATTTCCTTTTGTGTATATTTTGTGCTCATCCATTGTGACTCCTAATATGTTGGATTTTTTTTTTGCCTTGAATAACGGAGTTTTAATTCTGCTTTCGCCGAAATCGGGTATTCTCTCTCCTTTTACTCTACTCAGCATGTTCCTCTTCATATATTGTTTTATAATTCTTTCCATATTTTGAAACATTGAGGACAATGTTTAGTTTAGGTTTGGGGGTATAGAGTAGATACCATGATAATTTGCCATAATTGAAAACAAAACTCCATCTTTTTGAAAAAAAAAAAAAAAAAAATGAAAAAATGAAAAAATCATAAAAAATGGAGCTCATTTACCTTGAAATGTTGACTCTTGTGCAAATATGTATTTTTATTAGGAGTCTTAGTCTAGATATTTAGGCACCCTGATTCTAGCACAATTCACATAGTGATAAGAAATTTGCACGCGCACGATCTACCAATACATGTATGGCCTCGATCTTCAAGGTGTTGGATAGGAAGTTACGATTGCCAATCACTTTAGAATACTGAACGAAACTTGACTAGCTTGTTCTTTGGTTGGTTGGGATAGAAGGTGGAGGTTACATTAAGAAAGACAACCATCGAATTTAACTGGGTGCATCAAAAAGGGCTACCTCTTGCAAAGTGTCATGTAATCTTTTGTTTCTTTTTGTATTTGTATCAAAAGTGTTTCATTGAATTAAAAAAAAAAAAAAAATCGATGTATATATTCAGAGAAAAAAATATCAGAAAAATACCAAAAAAATCAAGTATTTATCAATTCCATCCTCTCTTGTTGCAAAAATAAAAAGAGAATAGTCAATGTAAATAAGAGTCATGTAAAGAGTCATCTTTTGTTGTTTTTTTTGTAATAAGCAAGGAGGGTGTATGCCATTGATGTACAACGCGAGTAATTGTGAAATACCTCCAACTCATTCACAATTCTCGTAAAGTCCGGACAGCTAGCTAGATTTCGACCTCAGTTCTTAGCCTGAGAAACTATCTCTTGGTGATTAGTAGTCATAACTTCAGATCTTTCTTTACACATGTGTAGATACACTTTACACTCTTATCACATGTCTTTTTTTGTTATCAGTGCTAGGATTGTGCCTTCGATAGCTAGATTGACATCTCCATTTTGCTGTGAGCTTAAACTGTTTTGCACATGTCACATTTGATGGAATCTGAGCTTATATTTTGACCTAGAACTTTGTAGGTACGTTCTAAGCAAACCTTCACGAGACTTCAACTCGTCCACTAGGGACACTTAGTGGTTTAAAAGGCTTAGTGCATACGCTAAATGCATTCGAGAGACCAGCGACAGTGGTATAGTTAGGATTTCCTTAGTTTTGTTTTACTTGAGGACAAGTAAAATTCAGGTTTGGGGGTATTTGATGAGTGCCAAATATTGTATATATTTATCCCTTTTTGTTGGCATTTAACTCATCTTTTATGCATTAATTCAACATTTTATCCCATATTCTGTATTTTCATTGTTTTCAAGAATAAATATTTTTATTAATTAATTTTGCATTTTTAGGTAATAAATAAAGTTCGGATGAGTCGCGGAGCGAAAAGAGCAGAAAAGTAGTGAAAATCCGGGAGAAATCACGCAAGGAAGCCGCGAAGAATGGTGCGCACAACCTCATTTTCTACACACAAAAACGCCTCCGTTCTCAGCCATCAGATCAGTTCTCAGAAGCATCCGACGGTCGCTCCTTCATAGAGCATCAAAATCTGAAGTCTCTGCCAAGCACCACAGCGCTGAAATTCCAAGCCTTCAGATTAGATGGTAGTTGAATCCAACGGTTTCTCTCTTGCTGTTCATCGAAGTTTGATATCTCCGCCTTACACTACAGTACCTAACTCCATCAAGTACCGTTCGTTTCGTTGTATCCATTCATCCGACGGTCTCTCCTCGCTTGCCTCCGCATCACCGTCCGATCTACCTACCAGCTCCACATCTCACGGCTAAGTCTCGCTAAACATCAAAAATCGCTGAACCCGCCTCACACCCGAGCAACCTAACCCTATACCCATCGCCAAACACTCCCCTCCTTCTTTCCATCGACTTCTTCCTTCCTTCTCCTCTGCAACTGCTCCACCACCAACTCCACAACTGCTCCACCGTACCACCTGCTCCACCATCTCTACCACCTCACCTCTGCAGCGCCATCACTTCTTCACCATCATCACCCGACACCACACCATCCCCCTAGCCGAGTTGCTTTAACTCCTCTCACCAACTGACCTAGGTGAGGGTTGATAAAACATCTCGAATTAGGGAGAAATTGACGCAATTGGAGGCAGAGAAGGACCGAGAGAGAAGAAAAGAGGCATGGGTCACCACCAATTCAGCGGATTTGGTGAGCAATTTCGGAATTTAAATACCTAATTTTAATTTTAGGGTTTGGAAATTATTGGGGCTTTTGTAGTATAAATAGCTCATGGTGTAGAACGAGTGAAGGGTGTTCTTGGACTAGCCAAGTTACCAATTAGGTTTAATTTCAATTTTAATTTCACTGTTAATTTTTAGGGTTCTTGTTTTGCAATTTTCATTCCCTGTTTAGTAGTTTACATGTTGTGTTGATCCTGTTCAATGTGTGATGTTCCTGTTAATGTTAAATGTTGTTTACATATGTTCCTGTTAATGTTAAATGTTGTTTACATATGTCCTGTTAATATGTGTTGTTCCTGTTAAATGTTGGTGTTCCATGTAATGTTAGTTTAGTGGAATGTTAGGCTAGAAATCTCAGTGCATTGTGTTGATTGAGTAGTGGGGAGAAACTAGTGCTCACTAGTGACAATGAGCAAGCTAGTTCTCTTCCCACTCTAGATGAATGCCTAAAGCCATTGCCTTGGCTTTGCTTTTCTTTCCTTTTTTTTTAACTGTTTTGTTACTTCTTCTCCTCCCTGCCCTTGGCTAACAGCCTTGGTTTATTTGGTTTTGTTTCCAGTTACCTTTGCTTCACTATCACATTTACTTTACTTTCTGTCACTAATTCAGTTACACCAAAACAGCTCAGTTGTGTTTTAACACAACACAAAAATCTCTAGGAAAACAACAATAGCTCCCTCCAAGTCCCTGTGGACAAACCCCTGCTTATTCACTTTCTACTTTAGATCCTGTGCACTTGCAGGTGTAAATATAACCATAGTTTTAGGTTTAATTCCTTAGCTATCAAGTTTTTTGGCGCCGTTGCCGGGGATTGGTGCTGTGTTTTTCTTGTTGTTTTATTAGCTATTTTTGCATTTCACTGCATAGCATTTGCATCTGCATCTGCTTCACTTCATTTGCTGTTGGACCTGCTGTTCTGAACCTGTTTTTCCTCTGCTGGGACGCCACCAAGGAAAAGAACCAAAACCCAACTGGGTTTTTGCAACAATATCAGAGCAGCTGGGCTGTGCTAAAAAGGTAAGCCTAAACCCATTCCATTGAGAGAACCCAACCTGTGGGCTTCCAATTTTTTAATTGTGGGCATGTAATATTAAAGCCAATTTTTGGGCTTCTCTTATTTTCTGTTGGGTTTGTAATAATTTATTTGTGGGCTTGTTTGTTTAATTTGTGGGCTTGTTTAAATTCTTTCATTGGACTTGTATTTTGGACTCTGGGTTTAAACCCAGCTGAGCTTATAACTGATTGTGGACTTGCTTCCACTCAAGAGTGGACCTCGAAACCAAAGTTTTAAAACAAACGTCGGGCCTTAACCAACTGGGCCAAATTAAACTTTCAAAATTAAAACTTGGATTTTCGTAGGCCGCAGCCTTCATTCCATTCCATTAGAGGCTTGCACAGTGGGCGTGCTCCCAATTCAAAAACCAAATTTCATTTTCTTTTTCAAAAAAAAAAAAAAAAAAAAAAAAAATTCTTTTGCTCCCTATTTTTAAAACCAAATTTCTACTTTGCTCCCATTTTTTAAAACCAAATTTTCTTGTAGATAATGTGTTAGTTAAATTTCCTTTTGTATATATTTTGCTAATCCAATATGATCTCGGCTGAAATATGTTGGATTTTTGCCTTGAATAACGGAGTTTTAATTCTGCTTTCACCGAAATCGGGTATTCTCTCTCCTTTTACTCTACTCAGCATGTCCCTTTCCATATGTTGCATTTTAATTCTTTCCATATTTTGAAACATTGAGGACAATGTTTAGTTTAGGTTTGGGGGTATAGAGTAGATGCCACGATAATATGCTATAATTGAAAACGAACTCCTTCTTCTTTTTGAAAAAATTGAAAAATTCCAAAAAAAAAATTGAAAAATCAAAATTCAAAAAAAATTGAAAAATCAAAATTCAAAAAAATTAAAAAAATTGAAAAAAAATCATAAAAATGGAGCTCATTTACCTTGAAATGTTGACTCTTGTGCAAATATGTATTATTATTAGGAGTCTTAGTCTAGATATTTAGGCACCCTGATTCTAGCACAATTCACATAGTGATAAGAAATTTGCACGCGCACGATCTACCAATACATGTATGGCCTCGATCTTCAAGGTGTTGGATAGGAAGTTACGATTGCCAATCACTTTAGAATACTGAACGAAACTTGACTAGCTTGTTCTTTGGTTGGTTGGGATAGAAGGTGGAGGTTACATTAAGAAAGACAACCATCGAATTTAACTGGGTGCATCAAAAAGGGCTACCTCTTGCAAAGTGTCATGTAATCTTTTGTTTCCTTTTGTATATGTATCAAAAGTGTTTCCTTGTTCAAAAAAAAAAAAAAAAAAAAAAAAAAAAAAAAAAAAAAAAAAAAAAAAAAAAAAAAAAAAAAAAAAAAAAAAAAAAAAAAAAAAAAAAAAAAAAAAAAAAAAAAAAAAAAAAAAAAAAAAAAAAAAAATCAAGTATTTATCAATTCCATCATCTCTTGTTCCAAAAATAAAAAGAGAGTAGTCAATGTAAATAAGAGTCATGTAAAGAGTTATTTTTGTTGTTGTGTTGTAAGCAAGGAGGGTGTATGCCATTGATGTACAACGCGAGTAATTGTGAAATACCTCCAACTCATTCACAATTCTCGTAAAGTCCGGACAGCTAGCTAGATTTCGACCTCAGTTCTTAGCCTGAGAAACTATCTCTTGGTGATTAGTAGTCATGACTTCAGATCTTTCTTTACACATGTGTAGATACACTTTACACTCTTATCACATGTCCTTATTTGTTATCAGTGCTAGGATTGTGCCTTCGATAGCTAGATTGACATCTCCATTTTGCTGTGAGCTTAAACTGTTTTGCACATGTCACGTTTGATGGAATCTGAGCTTATATTTTGACCTAGAACTTTGTAGGTACGTTCTAAGCAAACCTTCACGAGACTTCAACTCGTCCACTAGGGACACTTAGTGGTTTAAAAGGCTTAGTGCATACGCTAAATGCATTCGAGAGACCAGCGACAGTGGTATAGTTAGGATTTTCTTAGTTTTGTTTTACTTGAGGACAAGTAAAATTCAGGTTTGGGGGTATTTGATGAGTGCCAAATAATGTATATATTTATCCCTTTTTGTTGGCAATTTAACTCATCTTTTATGCATTAATTCTACATTTTACCCCATATTCTGTATTTTCATTGTTTTCAAGAATAAATATTTTTATTAATTAATTTTGCATTTTTAGGTAATAAATAAAGTTCGGATGAGTCGCGGAGCGAAAAGAGCAGAAAAGTAGTGAAAAGCCGGGAGAAATTACGCAAGGAAGCCGCGAAGAATGGTGCGCACAACCTCATTTTCTACACACAAAAGCGCCTCCGTTCTCAGCCGTCAGATCAGTTCCCAGAAGCATCCGATGGTCGCTCCTTCATAGAGCATCAAAATCTGAAGTCTCTGCCAAGCACCACAGCGCTGAAATTCCAAGCCTTCAGATTAGATGGTAGTTGAATCCAACGGTCGATCCCTTGCTGTTCATCAACGTTTGATATCTCCGCCTTACACTACAACACCTAACCCCATCTAGAGCCGTTAACTTCGTTGTATAAAAAAATCCAGCGGTCGCTACAAGCTTCACTTCATCTCACCGTCCGATTGGTCTTTCATCTCCCTATCCCACGGCTCAGCGTCGCAGATCATCAAACTCGATACACTCGACTCACACCCTAGCGACCGAGCACCTACACCTCAAACAAACGCACCCTTCCCTTTCTCCTTCGAACCATCTCCTCCATCACCCCCTCTGCAGAACCGCCATGCCCCGTACCACCACCATGTCCGTCTCCATCACCACCACCTCACCCCAAATCACTCCACTAATTTCTCCCCAACTCTATTCTACCTAAACCCATCACGTACCATCTCTTTAGCATCATTAATAACCTCAATTTCTCATCTCTCTGCCTGAAACCCTAGGTGAGAAATTGGGGATATAAATGATGATTAAAGCATCAATTGGAGCTCGAGAAGAACGAGAAGAAGCAGGAGAAGATTGGGTCGACGAGATGGAGCGAATATCTCATCAACAGTAGGTAAATCAATTTCACCAAACCCTAGTTCTACTGATTTTGGGGGAAAATTGGGGGAAAACCTAATTATGTGTAATGGGTATAAATTGATGTCATATGAAGTATGTAGAGGACACTATATACCTCTCTGGACTAGCCAGTAGAGAATTTGCTAAAATTTTATGAACTTCAAATTTCAGTGTTTTTCTCAGTTAACAGTTGCAAGTTGCTTATGTGTTGAGTTATCTGATATGTTGCTAGTTATGTATGAATTATCTATGTTAGTGTATGTATGTTGCCACTTCATGGTTAGCATGAGCTAATCAGCTTCAGGCCAAGGCTCAGTGAAGCCTTGTGCACTGTCAAGTGTGAATGAGCTAGGATAGTTACTTCCTGTTGCTGTGTTTTGATTGTGCAAATGAGAGATGCCAATGCTCATAGAGCCTGTGATTGGCTGTACTGTCAAAAGACAGCCAATGCTAGGGGTAGACTAGTGAGCAAGTTGGTGTTCTTCCATTTCTAGTTGTATGCTTAGGAATGAACATAACCTAGACCATGTCACTTGATTAGGACACAAGGTGGATCATATGCCTTGGCTTACCCACCACTTCTCTTTCAGTCAATTATAATTTCAAGTCCTGTGTGTTTGCAATTTCAGTTATATTTTCTTGCTTTTTATTTTCTTGCACCTTGTAGCTACTGTGCACTGAAGTCAGTGCACAATCCTGCCTCTTGCCCTTGGCTGCCAAGCCTTGGTTGTTTGCTGCTTTTCTTAACTGCTTCTTTATTGCTTTACCCTGCATTTTTGGTTCTTTGCTTATCTTTCCAAGCTGTGGTTCTTAGCCTGTTTCTCTATTGCTTTACCTTGTGTTCTTGTTTGTATGCCTGAAACCTTGTTTGCCTTTAGATCACTGCCATAGTGCATTGCCACTCTTATTAGCCTAGGAAAACTTCTTATATGCTCCTCTCCCTGTGGACAAACCCCTACTCACCCTTTTATTATAAATTTTGACCTTGTATACTTGCAAGTGTTTTGTGTGCATCTTTATCATCACACCACATACCAACCTGCAGTATTCATGCCCCTTGCAGAACTCCAAACATTCTCAATTATTGCATTAACTCAGATATTTTCCCTAATTTACTCAACCAATTCATAACAACTCCAATTCCTGCACACTCAAATTTCAATTCAAAGTGCATCCAACAAATATCCAAATTCAATAGTTCAAAATGAAATTCGATTCAACTCTATTTGGTAAAAAGAGGTTACCTCGAACAGTGACTCCAAACTCTTCTTCTCCAAGTGTGATTCAACCCATGAACCCTAAATTTCTGCTCTATCAAGAACCCTAATTCACTAATTCAATTTCCTAGAGAAACTGCAACTAAACCCAATACATCCACTCATTCTTCGATTCAGAAGAAACCCACCATTAATTCAATCCCCTAAACCATTAACTTCATCTTCAAACTCTCCTCTGAACTTTTCTTATGAACCCTATCTCTTGATTCGATTCTCAAATCAACTTCGGAACAACCCCACAACTTCCATCAAACACCAATTAAGAACGAACCCATCTTCAATTTCATCTTATTCATCACCAATTTGAGATCCCAATTCATAATCATACAGGGGGTTAGTCCTCGAGTGATTTCAGGGGAGTTGAGTGTATTTTAAATCTCAAGGATTTTGAGAGAGTTTGAGAGAGTGTAGGGAGTTTGAGAGAGTTTTGTGTTTTTGAGTTCAGGGAGTTTGGAGGAGTGTAGGGAGTTTGAGAGAGTTTATTAGAGGTAGTTTGGGGGAGTTTGAGAGAGTTCACTCCTAACTCATTCTCTTTTAAGAAACAATAAACCCTTATTTGCAAATAACATTGATCTTTAATCAAAAGAAAAAAATAAATGAAAATGATCATATCTCTGTATCAATAGTATGTTATTTTGTGCAACGAGATAATTTTTTTTCCATTCAATTTCACGGTCTCCATACAATTCTAACTCCCTTTGTTCACGAACATTTTCCCACATATCATCTGCTATACTCTTTCTCCATGCATTAGCTTCTTGACGCTGTTGTTCTTGAGTTTGTTGTGTCAAAATTTCATCGTCATTTACAAGCGTTGATGGATGGCTATCTTCCTATTCCTCTTCATGAAATTTCTACAGTAGGTAACCTTCATATATACAAATATCATACTAAAATTTCAGCTTTGTCCAATAAGCGGAGAATGAGATAAATAGGAATCAGTCCCCTATTCGGGATTTAAACTCAGCAGACCATAGTCATATATTGTGCAAGCTTTGCAGTAGCAAAGTGACATGATCCGCGTGAAAATTTTACTGTACTTCTATAACAAGCTAAACTACGACATACTCAAATTTCATCATATTCCAACGGTTGAATTTAAAGATATCATTATAATCAAATCATGCAATTTCTTACCAAGATCTTTTGAACCACAAATTAGGGTTTTGACTGAGAGAGAGTACCCACAAAAAAAAACTATACACACAATCAAAATAAACAATCATGGAGATCAAAGATATGAAAAACAATCAAAATAGCACACAAATCAAACTATTATAAACAATCATGGAGATTAAAGAAGAAAAAAAACATACCTGGAAAAAAACGTTTCCTCTTCTTTCTCCTATGGTTTTCTACGCACCAAACTCCTTCCCAAATATCTACTCTTTTGAGAGATTTGTTGTGAGACCAAATTACACTAAAAACTCCTTCGAACTCCCCAAAGCAACCAACTCCCTAGTATTGTAGGGTTTTATGACTAACAGGGAGTTCAAGAGCTTTTTTTAAACTCCCCAGCGACTAACATGTGTTTTCTAGAGAGTTTAGGAGACTCCTCTAAACTCCCCCACGACTAACGGAGATTTGGAGAGACTCCCTCAAACTCCCTCAGGACTAACAGGAGAAAACCTAAATACATTAAAATCTCTCGAACTCTCCCACGACTAACCCCATGATAGAAAACCCCAGATTGGTTCCCTGAATCATCTTTTCTTCTTCATCAACAACAACCTCGACTCCTCCATCATCTATACATCTTCATCATCTTCTCACTAGCTTCAACAAATGATTCTCTCAAATCTTACCTCAAAGTCATCTCTCAGTTTCGAACAGAAGAAGAGAGGAGAAGAAGAAAGAAGAAACGAGGAGATAAGAATAATGAAGAAAGAAGGGAAAGAAAATAGAGTAAGTTAATCTTCACCGTTCGGCTGGGGATAAGGACGACCAAATTACTGAGGCACCCACAGCTTGGATAAGGGACACCATAGAGTCCATCATCAAAATGACTATTTTCCCTCGGTAAACAAACTGATAAATCTTCTCCGTCTGCTATTTGAATGACACGTTCGAGTAGCCCATTTTGCGTAACTTTTCGAGATCTAATCAACGGTGCTAATTTCGTATCTGGATCATTGTTAGATTAGTTTCTATTAATTAACGTTCGTGTCAAACTAATCGAGTTATTTTCGGCTAAATCGACGCTTGACCTGTCTAATAACGTTGGCGAGCTTGAGGGTCTTTACATTTTGCTTATTTGAATTAATTACATTATATATTAATACAATTCATAATGCATATAAAAATTTCATAAACTTCCTATCCATGATTCAATATATGACCCGCGACTGGAGATTTAAAATTTGAAAACAAATTCTGGCCGTACACAATTTAAAGTAGCTTACAAAAAAAAAAAAAAACACGGGAGAACGCTGCATTCTTTGTCGGCCCCCACTACTGCAGCAGTTATTTAACAAAAAGTAATTAATTTGAATCATAATAAAGTAAGCTTTGATTATAGTGTACAAGTAATTTATGATTTCTATTATGACTAAACAGTGCTCCATATTTTTCATTTCCATAATGTATTTAGTGAACAATGCATTAATGTGTACACTATAGCATTGTCACACCATAAATGTACATTGTTGCATTATAAATCCAAATGTACCATATTTGTTCAAAAGTTTGGAGGACTGTGCAAGCTGTCATCGTTGCTGCAATGTATAAAGTTTGTTATGGAGTTCAATTCATATATGTATAGCTTTGATCAAGACGCTTTCTTCGTCGGCCCCCCACTGCTGTAGCAGTAAGAACTAACCCACGGAGTAGTAGATCTAGTATTGGAGGACACTAAAACCTAAAAATAGGTAAGAAAAAAAAGACTTAACATGGAATAGATAAAGCCAGGAAAGAAAGGAGAATCTTTAGGAGAATATTTGAGGAAGCGACAGTTGTTAGAGCATTGCTCGGTCGAACTCACAAGTGTTGTTATCTCAAGCTTGTTGTCAAATTTAGTCGTCAAAACTATATCTTTATTTCTAGACTACAATTAGTTAAGCATCAGATTAGGATAGAAGTGTAGTTGAGAAACGGACATCGCGGCAGTCATCATTGCATTTTACCGTTTGAAGGCGAAGATCAACCCGAAATTTTTGGAGAACTTCTTCAACGAAAGGTAAGTGAAGACTGAACCACCTATTTCTCAAGTTATATTCATATTAAAGTAGCTTATGAGTGGATTCTTAATGCATACAAAAATTTATACATATATTGAATTAATATATTACTAGTATATTGAATAATAATATATGGATTACTAGTATATGTATACCAAAATTATATGGATTACTAGTATATGTATACAAAAATTACAAAAGTTTATGAAAAATCCATACAAAAATTACTAGTATATGTATGATTCTTAATGCATACAAAAATTACTAGTACCTTTGATTTCTATTATGACTAAACAATGCTCAGAAAAAAAAAAAAACACCGGAGAACAGTGCATTCTTATGATTCAAATTAATTACCAGTATGGAGGACTGTGCAAGCTGTCATCGTTGCTGTAATGTTTAAAGTTTGTTATGGATTTCAATTTATATATCTATATTTTTTTTGTAATAATGTATAAATTAATTTATGATTTCTATTATGACTAAACAGTGCTCAGAAAAGAAAAAAAATAGCACTGGAGAACAGTGCATTCTTATGATTCGAGTTAATTACTACTAGTATGGAGGAATGTGAAAGCTGTCATCGTTGCTGCAATGTATAAAGTTTGTTGTGGAGTTAAATTCATATATCTATAGATTTGATCAAGCCGCTTTCTTCGTCGGCCCCTCAACTGCTGCAACAGTAATCTAGATAACTAATAGAAATCATAAATTACTTAATCAAAGTAGTAAACTGACAGACTACTTTGGGCATAGTTTTAGTGTCACAAGTAATTAATAGGAATCATAAATCATTGAAAATCGATGAAAAAAGTAAATAAAGAATTATTCAATTTACCACAAGGATGAAATCTAGCTTCCTCCGTTGTCCCAATGTTAGGGTTTAGCTTCTCGTGTTGTTGAAACGCTCAAAATTTGATTTCATTGCTCAAAATGTGTTTAAAAGGATGAATATATAAGAAAACAGAGATTTGTAATGGTGTAAGAACGTTCCATAACCTACTATTACAAATACAATGTTGTTACAAAGAAAACGATAATTCACAACTGTTGTAGATAAACAGTTGCAGAGAGATGAATAGACGACAGTTAAAACAACGACGGACTACAACCCCTAACTCTCCATCCCCTTCAGTGAACCCCGTAACACCTTTATATAGCCACACAAACCGAAATATCTCCAACATAACTCATTATTGATTCATTATTCTCCACGGAAAATTATTTCCTTTTATTGGTCTTTGATTCACACGCATCTTCTAGTGTTTAATTACCACAAACACTCTGATTTCACGATCAACATGCTGAAAACACACGAAAATTCCCCAAAGATAGCTACAAAATCCCGAGATATCCTCAAGTGAAAAGAATATTCCATGTTTTCTTCCAATCGGAGAATCAACCCATTTTTATCGAAACTAAGCCCATTACCAAGCCTGTCTTGGTCAAAAAGATTGATATGAATCTAATCCCGTGTCCAAATCCGACCAAACATGTCCCGGAACCAAAACAGAACATCACGTTGTATATGCATTTCTCAAAGCTTGTTTTCCCGCTAATTTTGAGTTTTAAACGGAGAAGAAAAGGGTGCTCCCTATCCGATATTCGGTGTCATTAGCAGGAGAGTGCCCCTTAGCAGATGGATGCCCCTTATCCAAAATGGGCGTCCGAATAACAGGTGTCCTCCGGGTGCCTTTATCAACTTTCCAAAGATGTTTATTGCCCAAAAATACCTACAAACACATAAAATACCATAATGAATAAAAAATTGAGTGCCAACAATATACAATATTGAGATCAAGTTAGATACAAAAATGTGTCTATCAAATACCCCCAAACTTATTATTTGCTGGTTCTCGATCAAATCTAATCTAGAAAATAAAATCCTAACTCACTGTCGCAGGCATCACGATTGCACTTAGCGTGTGCATCAAGACTTTGAACCCCTAGGTGTCCCTAGTGGCCGAGTTATAGTCTCGAGAGGGTTTACCAGAGGTGTACCCACAAAACCTGTACTCTAAACCCTAGCTATCTACGCAGAACCATGGAATATCACTAAAGAATCTCCTTGTTTGACATACTCTCATTGACTATAGGAGGAAGTACCGTGATGCAGAATTCCAATTGATGTACACCAGTTTGCACTCAAGCATACTAAAATTCATATATAAGTGACATAGTTGTACTCAGATAGTCGCACAATGGACATCAATATCCGGAGTCGAACAATCACATGAATAGATCAAGAAGATGGATATAAAGAAAACTGTAGATGGTTTGAGATGTTGACTAAGGTGACCGGTGTTTCCCATATTTGTCTGAAGGCCACTGCCAATATAAACCTAACCTAATGGACTGAGATACCAGCCTGACTAATATCAACACAACTGGCATATACAAGGGAACCAGTGGTCGATAATTCTAACTCTAGATCAACTCAGCTGGCATATACAAGGGAACCAGTGATCGATTTTATTGAATTTATTCCGGTTGGTCTGATGGTATGGCTTACATTTTTTTTAGGGGGGGGGGG